>NC_141544.1:37842774-38142774 GCF_021556685.1 Rattus norvegicus | reverse complement strand
TTTTCTGACCTATAATTATCCTGTCTACATAAAGATAGTAACAAATGTGTTATTATTTTGTGGACCACCAATTAGTCACCTCAGCTGATAGGATTCTTGGATATTTTGGGTTTCTTATTCTAGATCTACGTTCTACATGTCTATACTTTGTTTTGAGCTCCCAGACTCCACCTTCTGTGTACTATGTCAATAGGCTTCCTAGTCCTGTGGGTTCGAGTTTGGTCAATGGAAGACACTTGCCAGGATATTTAAGGATTCATGGGGAATGAAATACTAATATCATTCACATAACTACTGTCCTGCCAGCTCACTTCAGTTTGGCTCGGGACCTCTTCCCAAAGCCACATTTCCCTAGAGGCCACCTCTTTGTCAGAAGCTCTGCATCATCTCCCTACTCACTTGGCACTCCTACTTCTGTTGTCGACTCTAGAGGGCTCTATTATTACTCTTATTTAATGTAATATTATGCTTAACCCTGTCTACAATGTTGTAAATATTTCCGTTGTTGAATTCTCTTCTGCAGACCTCTGAGCCTCTTGTTTCTTGTCTGGACTCTAGATAAAAAAAAAAAAGGATATCCTGCATTAAGGAATCTCAAAACAGAAAATATTTTATATTTCACAAAAATGTAACCTGTTAAAAGAAATTCAGTAATTTCCATGGCTAGATAATTGCTTAGATGATGCCTGTCATTTTTGTAGATTGATTCTTAGAATATAGTCATTTATTCATTCATTCACTATGCATTCGACTACTTATTGATCATCAACTAAGATTGATGCTGGGTAATCCATCATAAGCATGAATAGCAAGGGTCTCCTGTGTCATCTACTATATCATAAATTTCTCCTCATCTGCCATTTCCAGGTAACCTCTGACCAATGAGTGGTGGTGATTGAAAATTCTGAAGACCAGGAGGAACACATTGTAGCCTCCATCTAGAAACAAAAGACAAAAACCCACTAATCATGGAGCAAATGTGACTGACAAGACCAGTACACTTCACAGGAGCAACTGCAGTCCACTCGGCAGAAGACTCAACAAAGAGAGGGATGAACCTTCATCATGGAAATGTCTGCTAGAAGATGCCTGCAGGGCGAGTGGATAGCTATGATGCTATGCAGAAAACTGATGTGAAAGAGACTCCAGTGCTGCAGTGCTGTCTAGGTAATTCCCTGAGGGTCCTACCTAAGGGGCACATCACTCAACAGTGAGGAAACACTCAATTTAGTGAAAGTCAATCAAGCACACTGCTTGACATTCTGAATGCCAAAAGAAAACAATCATGTGACTGGATTTTTCATTTTCAAGACAGTCACTGTAGAGCAAATATGAATCTTGCAGATGATTGCTTTTAGTATAATACGGATGTTTAATCTTTGAGTCATTTCTTTCCTGCTACAGACGTCTGGAAACAAAATAAATGCTGCAGTATAAGGAAGTTTTCAAGACAGGAGTTTGACTTAAGATACTACTTATAAAATATCTACTTTACTTCACCGTGCAGCTATATCAATGTAGCCCACTGAAATATTTTTTCCAGAAAATTTACTTCTTAAATCAAAGAAATTGAGTGAAAAAATATTTGTGATAATGAATAAAATATTCTGGACATAACAAAAGTTAAGGATAGAGATCTTCATCCTTAATTCTCCCATCTTGTCCATTTTTAGTTGTTATAAAGATTGTTAAATGACTCTAAAAGACTGGAATAACTTGTAGATGGAGATCCTGTAGATGACTGAAAACATGATGACAAGGGGTAGGATTGCTCTGGGTATCAATTTATCCTCAAGAGAGATGTGGGGGATGGTGGTTTCCATCCTCACATGGTCACATGGGAGGCACAAAAGTCTAGAAGCCATGGGGCCATTCTATCCTGAGAACTCATCCCTGGTACTGCCAAATCACAGGGCAAGACGTCCACAAGAGGCTCCCTGCCTTTCCTTCCCTTCCCATCCTGCCATTCCAGTATGGTGCAATGCTGGTTACTTGATGTCTGCTAAAGATTTCACGATTGGGAACTGACACACATTCCTAGTTCTGCCTTTGATCATGCTTGGGGGCTATGCATTTGTCACACATCTGAAATCCCATTCCAGAGTATGAGTCAGAGCTTGGTATAAAATAGACATGTAAATGCTGGCAGTCCAAGCATGCAGAGTATCAGTGCATTTGAGATTTAACAAAGAGGAGCACAGCCCCCTCCTTTCTAGCTAAGAAAGTGTCCCCACAGCAAATGACCTCATTCAGTGCATGGAAATTATACCTGCAATGTTTGACACGAGGTAAGTTTTGGCAAGGTAAATATAAAATAAATATGATGTACTCATCTTCCTGGAAAATCAACTACTTCTGTTTATTAGTATATTTAAGCCAGAAAGTTTGGTCCTTTGGGTGTAATCATTAATACACAAAGTGTAGATAAGGTGCATTCTGTCTTTCCGTAGTATGGGAAGAGTATCACCACCACCATATGTCTTTAAGACCGCTTATTGCAACTGTGGCCCACTGCCCCGGAATTCCTACTCTAGCCTCGCTCTCCTGACTCCAGCCTACATCCCTTGCATGGGTGTGCATGTGCATAGAAAATTCACAGAAAAGGAAGAAAAGGATAGGACAGCCTTGCTCCAAAAAGATGTTTCAAAGTTGAGTTGAGTTTCCACCTGACTTTTGAGTCTGTTTCATATGGCCTCTCTATGTCTAGGGACCAGCTCCTGGTGATTTGGAGAACAGAGCTCATTTTGAGACCACTCACTCCTGACGATCCTATCAGAATGTAGATCTTGAGGTCCAATCTCCTCTCCCCAGTCACACCCAGCTCTTTTCCCATAAGCAGAACCCCCTTGTGCCAGGAGCTACATTCTAAAGGCTCAGCTTTTTAAGTAAAGCCAAAACCAACCTTTATATTTATAACTACTTATGCTTTCTTCTAAGCTAATATTCATGTGGCAAGAAATTTCAAAGCCTGATGTCTGCAAAGGAAAAGCTGGATAGAATAGATGAATGAATTTCCTCTGATTTTGCAATACAAAATTGAACTGCTTGGGGTAAATTCTGGCCAGCACATTTAAATGTGTATCTGAGATACAGAAGTTGGTTAAAGCACAGGCCTATTGAAGATGTCATTTCAGGATCTGTTTCTTTATTAATTGTTGACTTTAGAAAAAAACTGTGTATTTTTACTTGGCATGCCTAAAATTCTAGCAGATTCTAAGGTCCAGGGATGGCACTCAATGTGATATATGAAGCTATATCCATGAGTTTCCTATGGGCTCTCACTCTGCAGTATCATTTCTCTTCCAGAAGCTTAGCTGCTTGCAGAAGTAAATTTAGAACTCAGGTGGGATGTCTGTTAAATAAAAGCTCAAAAGGCTTGGCAAACAATCTTTTCTAATTTTGGAATATGCCTCTCCCTAACGGGTGCAGTTCACCACAATGTTATACATCGATTAACCCAACCTGTGCACACACAACTTTTTATTCTATTTGTCAAATGTTTTATTTTAAATACTATTAGGGCTCAGAACAGTCTATCTCAAAATGTGGAGCTTTGGCGTGCCGAGCTATAGAAATAATCTCAGAATTAAGTTCCTTTTTAGCTTCCCGTGTTCTAGCCCTAAGATCTGGAAGGGGCTCTCTCTAGAACAGCCCTCTCCAATTAAGACAAGTTCCCCCACTTCATTCTTGAGGTATTTAAGCCTCAACCATCTGTCCTTCCCTTAAGTTCTATGTTTTGTATGAGTTTCATGGTTTTGGCATGGTAAATTTGTTATGCCTTTCTCTTGCTAATCCCTATCTGTTAAGTAGGTGTCAGTCAAGATTTCTTCCCAGTGCATGCCTCCATTTTCTTCCTCTATTATACAAAGCAAGTTTCTTTCTGAGACATACGTGAAATTTATTTTCCAGGGAGGGTGCTATTCAGAAGCAAGTTTTAAAAGGGTTATATGGAATTCTTTTCCTCATAGAATCTAAGAATTTCCTTCTAGAAGTTCTCATGGTTCCTCACAAAAGGTAGCAAATGAGTGGATAGACACACTTGGCATGAAGAAAGGAGACCATCTAGCTCTGTAGACATAGCCCTAAACTATGCAGCATGAGCTTGTGTGAGGAAAGTTTTCCCCATAATTTTGAAGATCTCTTCCTTCATGAGTAATGGGGTCCAGTAACCTGGTCGATCAGATACCTGTTTCCAAAACCAGTTACACACACATTATGTTTATGCATATTTACCAAAAGTCCCAGTGATGCTTTGAAACCCACTTTGGTCTAAAAGTAATTAGCACTGCTTTCTTCTTCTTTTTTTTAATTAACTGTTGATTTCTACATAACTTATTTATTAATACCAAATTAAATACTAATTTGCACCATTTGCTTCTGTTCATGGTTTCTTGACCAAGTCTTCATTTTACATTCCAAACTGTGTGCTGCACCCAAAACAATGAAGATTAAACATTGCAGCTCCCAGAGTTGGGCATTCACTGCAGCTACCTACGTGCTTGTTATTGGCAGCCAGAGTTCTGGTAGCTTGTGTCAATCACTTTCCATGACCAGTTTTTGGAAAACATTTGTTCAAGCACCTTCAAAAGAGTCAGGTCCTTCCTCTACACAAAAGAGAAACAAGCCGAGAAAGAAATTAGGGAAACGACACCCTTCATAATAGACCCAAATAATATGAAGTACCTCGGTGTGACTTTAACCAAGCAAGTAAAAGATCTGTACAATAAGAACTTCAAGACACTGAAGAAAGAAATTGAAGAAGACCTCAGAAAATGGAAAGATCTCCCATGCTCATGGATTGGCAGGATTAATATAGTAAAAATGGCCATTTTACCAAAAGCACTCTACAGATTCAATGCAATCCCCATCAAAATACCAATCCAATTCTTCAAAGAGTTAGACAGAACAATTTGCAAATTCATCTGGAATAACAAAAAACCCAGGATAGCTAAAACTATCCTCAACAATAAAAGGACTTCAGGGGGAATCACTATCCCTGAACTCAAGCAGTATTACAGAGCAACAGTGATAAAAACTGCATGGTATTGGTACAGAGACAGACAGATAGACCAATGGAATAGAATTGAAGACCCAGAAATGAACCCACACACCTATGGTCACTTGATTTTTGACAAAGGAGCCAAAACCATCCAATAGAAAAAAGATAGCATTTTCAGCAAATGGTGCTGGTTCAACTGGAGGTCAACATGTAGAAGAATGCAGATCGATCCATGCTTATCACCCTGTACAAAGCTTAAGTCCAAGTGGATCAAGGACCTCCACATCAAACCAGACACACTCAAACTAATAGAAGAAAAACTAGGGAAGCATCTGGAACACATAGGCACTGGAAAAAATTTCCTGAACAAAACACCAATGGCTTATGCTCTAAGATCAAGAATCGACAAATGGGATCTCATAAAACTGCAAAGCTTCTGTAAGGCAAAGGACACTGTGGTTAGGACAAAACGGCAACCAACAGATTGGGAAAAGATCTTTACCAATCCTACAACAGATAGAGGCCTTATATCCAAAATACACAAAGAACTCAAGAAGTTAGACCGCAGGGAGACAAATAACCCTATTAAAAAATGGGGTTCAGAGCTAAACAAACAATTCACAGCTGAGGAATGCCGAATGGCTGAGAAACACCTAAAGAAATGTTCAACATCTTTAGTCATAAGGGAAATGCAAATCAAAACAACCCTGAGATTTCACCTCACACCAGTGAGAATGGCTAAGATCAAAAACTCAGGTGACAGCAGATGCTGGCGAGGATGCGGAGAAAGAGGAACACTCCTCCATTGTTGGTGGGGTTGAAGACTGGTACAACCATTCTGGAAATCAGTCTGGAGGTTCCTCAGAAAGTTGGACATTGAACTGCCTGAGGATCCAGCTATACCTCTCTTGGGCATATACCCAAAAGATGCCCCAACATATAAAAAAGACACGTGCTCCACTATGTTCGTTGCAGCCTTATTTATAATAGCCAGAAGCTGCAAAGAACCCAGATGCCCTTCAACAGAGGAATGGATACAGAAAATGTGGTACATCTACACAATGGAATATTACTCAGCTATCAAAAACAACGACTTTATGAAATTCATAGGCAAATGGTTGGAACTGGAAAACATCATCCTGAGTGAGCTAACCCAATCACAGAAAGACATACATGGTATGCAGTCATTGATAAGTGGCTATTAGCCCAAATGCTTGAATTACCCTAGATGCCTAGAACAAATGAAACTCAAGATGGATGATCAAAATGTGAATGCTTCACTCCTTCTTTAAAAGGGGAACAAGAATACCCTTGGTGGGGAAGAGAGAGGCAAAGATTAAAACAGAGACTGAAGGAACACCCATTCAGAGCCTGCCCCACATCTGGCCCATACATATACAGCCACCCAATTAGACAAGATGGATGAAGCAAAGAAGTGCAGACCGACAGGAGCCGGATGTAGATCGCTCCTGAGAGACACAGCCAGCATACAGCAAATACAGAGGCAAATGCCAGCAGCAAACCACTGAACTGAGAATAGAACCCCCATTGAAGGAATCAGAGAAAGAACTGGAAGAGCTTGAAGGGGCTCGAGACCCCATATGTACAACAATGCCAAGCAACCAGAGCTGCCAGGGACTAAGCCACTACCTAAAGACTATACATGGACTGACCCTGGACTCTGACCTCATAGGTAGCAATGAATATCCTAGTAAGAGCACCAGTGGAAGGGGAAGCCCTGGGTCCTGCTAAGACTGAACCCCCAGTGAACTAGACTGTTGGGGGGAGGGCGGCAATGGGGGGAGGGTTGGGAGGGGAACACCCATAAGGAAGGGGAGGGGGGAGGGGGATGTTTGCCTGGAAACCGGGAAAGGGAATAACACTCGAAATGTATATAAGAAATACTCAAGTTAATAAAAAAAAAAGAGACAAGTCTTGTTGCAATGTGAGGGTGCTGGGAATCTCACCTTGGATCCTTTGTGTGAACAGTCAGTGTTCTTACCTGCTATGACATTGCCAGCCCACAGCAGCTCCATTAAAGTTAAGGTTCTGCATGTTTGTGTGTGGGAGGGTGTCAGAAGCCTTGGAATTAGAGTTACAGACTTGTATAAGCTGCCATGTGGTTGCTTGGAATTGACCTTGGGTCCTCTGGAAGAGCAGCCAGTGTGCTTAATTGCTGAGTCATCTCTCTCTCCAACCCACAAGGATTTCTGAGATTCCTGGAAATGGCCAGCACTGATTTAAAATATACCCCGCACCCAGAGATAACCCAAATTGGGCCATCATTACATCCGTAGCTAGGACCAATCTCAACTTGCAGCTAAATATTTTCCACATTATCTCAGTTTTCCTAATTATGCTTACTCTTCTGTTCTATTTGGATTCCTGGTAAAAGCTAGGAATTCAGAGGCTAATCAGAAAGGACCTGGGCTTCAGTATTCTTGTTTATTGTGAACCGTATTTGAACTCTCTTTTAAATCTTTGTTATTATTGTATGTGGTTTTGTGGGATGTTCAAAGGTACCATAGAGAGTGGGTTAATGACAGAGAACAACTTGGTGAAGCTCCTTACTTCCACCTTTACGTGGCCTCTGAGGATTAAACTCAGGCTGTCAGACCTGTGAAGAAAGTGTGTTTATCTGTTCAGCCATCTGGCCAGGCCTATATTCAACCTCTTTGTGAATCTTTGCATTGTTTTAGCTCAAAGTAATCTTATTTTGTGGAAGATGGATGCTAGGAGTATCCTCTTCAATAGGTCATTTTATTGTGTTAACACATATAGTCTTACACTGAGTAAGGAATCTTTGAAGGGGAGCAGGGCCTTAGATATATAGCCTTTCTTGGCTCTAAAAACCTATAAATAACTTCTGAAATTGTCTCTCAGTCAATTTATAAACAAAACTGTTCTTTTGAAGGAGCATCTTTCTTCAGAGCCTGAACTTGGCTGGGATGGCTGCTCTTGAAAATACTATAATCCTTTAATAACCTTAGAATTATCCCCATCCTACTACCCTTCTTCCTCTGACTCCCTCCCTCTCACCTCATATTGATTCGAAAATAATCCAGTCCTGTGACTTTATCAGCTCTGATTGGCATGGTGACAATCTCAATTTGTGGTTAAATATTTTCCACATTATCTCAGTTCTATTAATTATACTCATTCTTCTGTGCTGGGAGAAAGTAAGCCAGGTTGATGGTAGGTTGGCAGATTGTTCTTTGTGAGTAAGCTGTTTTCCATGATAGAATGAACCTTTCAATTCAAGCACTGTGCTACTTTGAAGCACTCACTACTAATGCGATCAGAAGAGCAGGCTGTAATCGGAAACAAAATCACACAGACAATGCTTCTCCTTAGAGCTGACTCGCTTTGTGCTCACGGTCCGTGTGAGTCCCCTTCTGATCTGCCGACGCACCTGACATCCAAATTAGTTTTTCTCATTCACCTTGTATTCCCAGGATTCTTATGTTTACCCCTGAAGCATTCGCTCCATCTTCTTCATGCAATACTCTCTCCAGATGGTTCTATCTGTGTTCTTATCCCTAGATCTTGCCCTTGGAATTCGGAATATCGCTTAACTAGACATTTCAGTGTTGTCACCGTTAGTAGTACCGTGAGAAGAAAGGACGTGAAAGCTGCCAACACAGTTGAGCTCTGCCATTCTGCAGGAAGCACCATCATCTGTCTTTTTTTGGCCAACTCAAAGGACATGGTCAACTAAGAAGCATTATAATCCTGGAGGAGGATTCCTATTCAAGAAGTTGGCTGCAACCAGCAGTCTGTCATTATCTGTGCATGTTTCTCATCTCTGTGATCCTTTAAAAGAGAATGAACATTTTCCGAAATTGCACATACAAGGTTCAAGAGAGGAAGAACTTGTACAGCATTACTGAATGACTTCAAGAAACTGTTCACACGGCTGCCTGTATAGGACATGCGAGGAAAAAAAGAAATGGGCCTGCTTTGATTCTTTTAAAAGAATGGCTGGATTGGATCTCAGATCATCCAGTCAGTTGCTACAGCAGGTTGGTTGGCTTTGGCTCTGGAATCACTGCTAAAAGACATTCCTTAGTCCACCATGACAACCTCATCTTCCAAGTCATGTTGTCTTCAAAACTGGCAAGCATTGCTCCATATCATACTCTTCTAAAAGGACTACCAGTCCCATGCTTCTTCGGGTGTACCCCATTATCCACACCTTATTACCAAAGCATTCCATGCTTCAAATACGTAGATGCTCATCACGAGCTCATCGCAGACTCTATCCAGGCAAGTAGAACCATTTATTTCATCTCTTCAGTTATCTGTGAAAGTACCCCAACAGTCTGTCTCTGCCTATGTTCTATAAGGGCACTTGTACATTATGTCATTTTTGATCTGATATTTAAGAAAATCACCAGAGTATAGAGTTTTCCTGAAAATGACCCAAACCATTGAAGGAGAATCAGCAGCCAAGAGTATGTGGGTGGAAATGGCAAAGATATGGCTGATTTTTCAGAAATAGTGAAACCATCTGTTATGTTAGCTAGTGAGAGGAAAGGCCCTGAGGGATGGTGGGCATTGGAATATGAGAATATGATCCTCCAGAATGCAGGAGGAGTGAGTTTCAGAAGGGAATTGACAACTGAAAATGAAGGAGAGGTATAGGCCATAGCAACACCTATGTTTGAAAGCAAAGATCCTTTCTCTGTTGGATGCTGCTTAACCCTGGGCATGTCCCAAGGATGCGCTGGGCATACACAAACCCAAGGTACTCATGGGAACTCTGGATCACACCTTCACCAGAAACACTATGTGCGTGCATCTGAGTTTGATTATCTTCCTCCCTTAGTTGCCCTGGAAAAGAATTTGGAAGTAATAGAAGGAGAATAAGAATGGCTGGGTTAGACCTTATTGAAAATACCCATGGGAACATGCAGGAATATACATAAAGAAGCATTCAGATGGCATACCAAGGCAGTCAAGAGTGTTCTTTCATGGAAACTTCTCTCTAACCTATCTATACTCAGAAAACAAGCCATTACTACCATTCATTATTTCTTTCTATCCCTGAATTGTTACCAATAGCTCATGATTCCCATTAATCTAATAGCCTCATAAAAATGTCATTATCATTTTAAGGCAGACCGAAAGCAATTTGCTAGGAAGTTTAGCAAAGACATGCACTGGATCAAATATGGCATTAAAGCCTGATAAAGCAGAAAAAGATGCTTCAACTCTATGTCATCCCAACCTTGTAGAATCCTGGATTTAAGACTGTCTTGCCACTTATGAGTTTAATCTTTAATATTATAACAGAATTAGCTTTGGGCCTTTTACAAACCTCCAATAAAATGTAAATGCTGTAGATATAGTAGACATATAAATTATGAATATAGATAATAGGTGATAGATATAGATAGATAGATAGATAGATAGATAGATAGAGTCTTTGAGTGTCTATTCTTATAAACAATCCTTCCAGCACTGAATGAGACTAATGACCAGTAAATATTGCTTTGTTTTATTATATCATTATAAGGACATTTTAAGAAGCAAACCACAAAATCCATTTTGCTACATCTTGGATAGTCTCTTAAAAAGATAAAAAGTGACATTTTCAATATAAAGACACAATCATCTTTATTAGGCATTATTTGGGTAGGAAATCTCAAACCATAACAATATGGAGTTCCCACAACCACTCCCTTGGATAATTCATAAGGCTGTCCCTATGACTCTGTAGTCTAAAGGTACATCTGGATCTTATAAAGATGATTTGACATGACAGTTCATAAATATCCTATTTCCTTCATAGCTAGACTTTGTCACTAACCAAGCATTCTTAGCAACCATTTGCCAGGTGGCTATCAAGTTTAATGCTAGTTCTCCAAGCTGAGAATATTTATGTACTTACGAAGCAACTTCTGGGTTCATTAAGTCAGGCTATAAATCTTTCTCTCACAATGGCGGTGTTGCCAACCTCAAGTCTCTGCAGTATGCTCAGAGTTAACTAGGCTACATGATGAGTTTAGCCTGCAGGTAGACTGCTACTGAGACACCACGGGCTAGTGGATAGAACATTACGATAATCTACTCCTCCATCATGCCCTGAGGTCCCAGGCAACCTTGAGTAAGTCATTTTGCTTTTCTTTCACAAGGTTCCTCTCCATAGGGATGGGAGGAAATTCTTTTTTTTTTCTTTGCCATGATTTTTTAAAATATTGCTTTAATTTCCTCCTATATCACATATCCATTTTATTGTTTCTTGGTTTAACATGCCATTGGATGGGCGCATTGCCGTTCCTGGATAAGTATGTAATTATGTCAGAGAGATGGAGAGAATCTTTGCCTTGAGCTAGAAATTGGATTAGAATCATTAGGCCCCTGGTAAGGCTATGACTCTCCTTCATGTCTCTTTCTTCACTGAAAATTTATCTACCGTGAACTATATTTTCTTAATTGTCCTCTTTTCCCCCCATACATGTTCCAGATCCTTGTCAATTTTTTAAATCGTTTTTTAAAGAGTCTAAGTTTCAAAACAAAGAAAAGCTATGCATTAATGAGTTCTGATTATCAGAGACGACCTGTTCATTCGGCAAACATGTTGTCAATAAGGACATTGAAGGTCTGCCATGCAGAAACAGAAGAAAGCTAGGAAAGAATCAGAAAGCAGTCCATTCCAATCTGACCTTAGTATTTTTCTGCCATCATAGATGTGCTCAACTGTGAGCAACCGTGGATGAGGGGCAGCCAGGAGCTAGCAGACGAAGGTCATCCTGAAAAGACAGGAGTTGTAACTGCAGCTGCTGCTGGCTCTACAAGGATCAGATGGGGCCAGCAGGATCAGACACTCATAAAGTGCCTGTTGGAAGGAGACTGAGAGGAAACAGGAGGTGAGACCAGTGGGTCCTGATCAGTTAGTTAAAGAAATCTTGACAAGAGAGTAGCAAGGCAGCAGGCTTTTGTGTGAACTCAGCTTTCAAAGTTTCCGCATCTAATCCCAAACAGGAATTCTCTAGGAAGTCCCTAGAGAACGACCACTACTCAGTCTCAGAAAGGGGGTTTGCCTAATGATGAATTTAGAATTAGACTCAATGTATTAGGGTTGTAGCAATGTCTCAGCCTTAGAAAAAAATTTGGATTGTGTACTGCACAGAAAGAGAAAAACAAAAAAAAGAAAATAAAAAAAGAAAAAGAAAAGAAAGGGAAAAACAGCGTTTACATCTAGTAGTTGGCCTGGCCCTCTTAGCCACGCTGTCTTAAACTTCTGCAGATACAAACCTCGTAGAATCCCAACATCAGAAAGGTCACTCTGAGACTATGATGGGGGCTGGGGGGCTCAAAATAATTTTGTCCAAGTGAGGATTACTCTCCACTCACAAAATTTTAACCCACTTCCACTTCGCCAAAGAATGTGGCTGCAGAATCTGTCTGTAGCACTCTGTCATCTTGGTTAATAAGATCATAGAACAGCACTCACTCTCTGACAGTATCCAGAGTGAAGGTGTGTCTCTGTACACATCTTCTACATCATTCAACAGGATCTTTCTAACATTCTTTTACTAAAACAATCCGAAGTCTCCTTGAGTGTACAGTCTCCCTTACTGAACCAAACCATGAACCCAAGCTTTTCAACTGCATGCAGGTATGACACTCAAATATGTCCTTATGGCCTCCAGCAGGAAAGTCTTGCATACAAAATAAGAGTGCAGATAGAAGACCCATTCTAAGGAGTGGCAAAATATTTAGAGAATAGGTATCTTAGAGTTTTATTGCTGTGATGAGACACCATGACCATGGCAACTCCTAGACAGGAAAACATTTTATTAGGACTAGCTTAGAGTGTCAGCAATTTAGTTCATACTTAGAGACATGGTAGTATGCATGCAGACATGGAGTGGGACAGTGGCCGAGAGTTCTACATCTGGATTGTCAGGTAGCAGAAGGAGACTGTCACACTAGGTCTAGCTTGAACTTCTGAGACCTTAAAGTAACACACCTTCTCCCACAAGGCCACATCTACTACAACAAACCACACCTCCTAATAGTGCTACTTGCTATGGGCCAAGTGTTCACACACATCAGTTAATGTGGGGCTGGGGGAAATTCTTTTCAAACTACTACAATGAGTATCTCAAAGTCAATGAGCATTCTCTAAGTCTGGAATTCAGAAACAGCCGAGACTTGTCCCAAGGTCTTGGAATCTAAGAATATTCTTCACCATGACTTAATTCTACATCAAACCAGAAGATAGAAAATAAGAAGTGATGTCAAGGTTCTGGCTGCAGATGACTGGAAGGTCCAGAAAATGCTTAGGCTTGCAGAGAGGAACAACGTCCTACAAAAATGAATGAAGCAGCACTGAGGGCTATGATTTGCTTTATAATACTAAAAGCACAGGAATACAACAAACCGGATCCTTTCTTGTCAGAAGTAGCAGGCCTGTCAATCCATCACAGCCCCCACATGAAAGAACAGTAATAATAATAACAGTGACAGTAACAATACACAGTTACTAGGGTCTAGGAAAAACTTTGAAAATTCTAGCCATGATGAGGTCATGTCTAACATATACCTTTTAATTGGTATAGTACCTCTCTCTCCTTTCTCTCTTTCCCTTTCATTTACAGATACCAATATATCTAGACCCTCTTCTATGTTTTAAACTGTTATACTTATCTTGAAGTCTAGATGTTTTAACTTAGCTTATTTTTTGCCTAAGCAATAGTTCTCAATTTGGCCGAAACCAAAATTTTATTGCCAAGGCCACACCTCAGACCAAGTAAATGTGAGTCTCAGGAGTAAGTCACAGCTGTCTGTGTCTTATTGTCTTCATGAGGAGATGGTGCCAATGTTCAGCCTACGTTGAAGTCCCTCTGACTTACAGTCTCCTCCTTCCCCTTCCACAAGGATCTCACTCCTTAAAGGGTTGGTCCCTTTCAAAATAAAAACCCTCAGTCTTGTCTCTGACCCTGACCTCTGACCTTGTCCTAGCCTTGTCTCTGAACTTAGCTTGACCCTGGTGCTGTTTCACACCATGGTTACCACTGAGCAGTACAGAAATAACACTCAAGGGACGCTAGAACAGTGACATCTTAGGTCGGATGGATGACTACAAGAGAGCATTAGGGAACACGCAGGATTTTCTTTTACCTGTCTCTGGTAAGTAGCTTCCTAATAATAGGCACAAGAAACAGAGTTTCCTCTTCTGCATCAAGGTGTGAATTATTGATACATAACCCTATAGGAGACTTTTTTAATTATAGTAGAAGTCACAGCCCAAACACTCAACTGGCCTAAGCAAAACACCATTAGCTCACATTTTGTCCAAACCTTTGTCAGGACCTTGGAAGGCTGTGCCGCTGAGATCCGTCCCCAGACCCGTGGTATTTTCGGTTCCCATCTCTTGAAGAAAGTCAAACACACCACTAGCCAGTAAAAAAGCAACAAGAACTGCATTTTATTCCACAGGCGACAAGCACAGTGGGCAACAAAACTACACCTCGGCAGTTTAAATTCTTGAAGTAACTTATTGATTCCAGAAAGAATTATGTCATAATTTGACAGAACCTAAGACAATACATTTTCTTTACATTTTAAAATATATAACCAATGTGCTTGATTGGGTATTAGGTTTTATATATCCTCCCTACAGTTTAATATGCTACATACATTTTCAGTGATCTTGAGGAATTAATAACCATATGAGTCACAAATGATGGTGCATGCATACAGTGCTATGTCTATGGTCCCTCCGTGGAGGTACAAGAATTATATATTGAGGACAACCTGGGTTATACGCAAATTCAAGATTTGTCTGGGACATGCAATGAACTCTTATTTTAATAATAACATAAGAGATTAACTATCTACTAAAGTTCGCTTCATAGCACATAGTGTCAAAAGGAAGAGTGTCCTTTGGCTAGGATCCTAACTTTAACAAGTACTTTCCTCAGTTTTCATCAAGGGGTGTTTCCATTACTATCTTTTAAATGTCTGGATATTGCACCATATAGATCCTACTATTTTAACTCTAATTCAGCATCGGGCTTTCCATCTCTTATCTTAAGCTGATTTTTTTTCTTTTTGCACTGTGGCATTAATAATTTTCACTATTAGTTAATATTTAATGCCAGTCTGAGGACATAAATATTGGCCTCTGGTGTTAATGACTAGGATAAATTATTCAGCTTCCCACTGTACAATAAAAATCCATTTTCATGTTGGTGTCAAGAAACAGATTGAGTGACCATAATTTAATCATGTCACTACAGGGGATTACAGTTTGCAGCTGTCATTATTCAGGGACTTAATTTGATGGTTGGTATTCTTTATGATAAATGCCTGTACCATGTTGGATTCTACTCAAGTTATGTGAATACCCAAAGGAAACTTAATATTCTATTAAGGTCAATCTTCTGGAAGTAAGCTTCGAGTTTAAACTCTGTTAATGTACTCTATCTCTTGCATCACTATATATCTGATTTTTAAGAACACCTGATACTATAGGAAATGACTACATGAATTTGAAATGGTAATAACTCATATGCAGGAAAATATCCTGGAATTGAACATATGAAGCTATGGGTGAAAGGGATAGATAGTACTGTATTAAGCGAGATTGGAACAATACTAATGTGTGATCAGAAGAACTGGTTCTGTACGGGAGGAGAGAATACTTGAGTGTAAACGATGGATAAGGAACTCATGGTATCCTACTCAGTCCTGTTGATAACATCCACACTGATGGATCTGGATGGAATGAGGCAGTGGGTACTGTTCATGATAATGGCAATTAGGTTTGAAAGACAAGGCCATTAATTGAGGGACTTCCAGCTGGAAACAAGGCATGGTAGGCCAAAAGCAGAAACACAAAAACTATGAAAATGGATTTGAAATAGGCATCAGAGGTAGACCTACCACTCAGGACCCATCTGAAGTATCAAGGTTAGTTTTGCATTCTATACCCCACAGCAAGGAAGTCACATGAGGAGAGGTTATAGATGGGCTTGCTAGAGTTGCTCTTATTCACTATTTCCCTTTCTCTTTGCCTTTATGTCATAGGACGTTGAGAAAAGCAACCTGAAGAATATTTCCAGCTCTCTTTGTCTATTGGCTGGAGACTATTTCCAAAGTGAACATGAGGGATAAGTTAGAAATGGAAGCAAAGGTCACATACAGAACAGGTTGGACCCAGGGCTTGAGGCTGGTGTGTGCTTAGTAAATCGGGTCAGCTCTAGAGTGTATCTGTACTCACCCCAATGTGCTCAAATGTAAATTAGCCTTCGATAAAATTAAGGCAGGCTCTAGATAAATCAGACTTAAGAAGATAAAGTTTCATTAAAAAAATTGAATCCTAGAGCATGTGCAAAGCTACTGTGTCTCACCACTATCAGGTGTATTAGCTCATCCTTTCTTACTTCCTCATTTAGACATTTTTCTTATCTCTAGTACCATAGTCTTTGTGGCCCTTTGGCATCTTCCTAATTCTTCATCGCAGCCAGCTCTCTTCTTTCACATCATTCAAAAGCCACACACCCCAACACAGGCTCTGCCTTTACAGACATTTACTATGGCAGTTAGAACCTACTCCCGCCACCCCTTGCAAATCATTCCTTGCCTCAAGTACTCACTTGCAATGATGATATGAGTATAACATCCAACCATTTCCATTCTCTAACAATATGAGAGCAAAAAAGTTTCTAGAAGTCACTGCCCTGGATCTATCATTACCAATAACAGCAACAGCACTCCAGCCACCCTCTCAGCAGCAACAGAGCTTTCTTTCTGGAATCACATCACCTGTTAGTCTAGCCTCCCTTCTCTGGTTATCTCTGAGTCAAGAAATCTGTAATCTTCTTTGAGGTACATGCTAATGAACCTTTCAAAATGAGCATTTGCGGGATAAACAAATGAATTGGTGGATTGTCTTATCACCTTTTCCCTAAATCTTTTTCTCAAGTTCACAAGATTGGGGTTTAGATATTAGTATCCCTTAATTTGTTTCTTTTGTTGTTGTTGTTGTTGTTGTTGTTGTTGTTGTTGTCTTGTTCCCTATATGCAACCTGAGCAATGAGAAAAATAACTAACTCTCTAAAATTACTGTGGGAGATATAGCTTGAGATCTACAGGCCCACAGAAACCACCCCATCTGCTTCTCTCTCATGTTCTTCATCATAGTTGTCAGATAAAATGGAAACTCTGTTTGGGAGAGACTATTATATTTTTAGATGATGTTAATCTCACTTCACAACAAAAGTTTGTATGTGATGCTGTAAATAACGAAATAGCATAAAAGAACTAGACGGCCCACAGGGGGTCACCTATTCTCTATTTAAGGAGTAAATGAAAGAGAATATTTTACCCTGCAAAATCTACTAAATGTGGACATAGAAAATAGGCTAGAGAAATGTTAAATCTGCTCATATTTCTAATGTTACCTACTGTCTTCAAAACTGTTCAACCACCTGTCTTCTAAAGATTTATGTGTGTCTCTCTGGCTCCACAAATCCTGAGAAACCATGATGTTGCTTAGTAACTTCCCAAGACTGCCTGGTTTGACCATGACTGCATAGGTCATGCCTTAACTTTTAGTTTCCTATTAGCTTGAAGATAGTCCTTCACATACCAAGTAAGATTGCCTGTAATTGTCCAATTACTGAAATTGGAGACTAGGTCTGGTTATGTTTCAAAACCTTTTTATAGCATTATTGTGTTTCACTTTCATCCCGACAGAATTCCGTCGTAAATTTTGTGTGAATTCACATCTCCCAGCTAAACCTCCATGTACACTGCTATGATGACTGATCCTCATTACGGACACGGAAGAAACACCTGTGCACATCTGTGAGACATTTCCCACAAGGTTTACTGAAGTAAGAAAACCCAACCTAAGTGTGGGTGGCACCATGCTATGGGCCGAAGTCCTGGACTGGATAAAAAGAAATCAGCTGAAATAACACAGACAACTAGCCATCGCACCCTCCTTTCTCTGCTCCTTCCCTATCATGGTGGCCTTGCACCCCAAACTCTGAGTCAAAATAAAACTTTTCATCTGTTGCATTCATTAGACAAAGCAGAGAATGCCAGCAGGAAATAATACGAGCTTCTGAAAACATCAAAGACTGTTCCTAGTGGCACACCTTCTCCAACAAGGCTGCGATTTCTAATTCCCAAGCAATTCCACAAACTGGGATGCATGCATTCAAATGTATGAGCCATGGGGGGAGGGCACTCTTTAAAACCACCATACTTAGCTTGTTCCGTAGGTTCCAAGTCTGAACTCCAAACCTCTTGATTGCAAAGCAAGTGTTCTTTACCACTAAGCTTTCTCTTCAGCCCTCTACTGCCTTTAGTTAAATAACAATTATTGGTAGCATCCATATTTGAACTAGAGGAAGACTGCCGCATCTCTGAACCTCACCCAGTAAAAGCATTGTCATTCTCATGGACCTCAGGCATTGGAGTTCTTACCATGGTCATGCTTACAATACACATTCACTTAAACTGTTCAATACATAGCCTCAAGGAAAAGCAACAATCATTTCTGAATCTGTCTTTAATATAAGTCAGCCTTATAATTTACTTCTACCCCATGGCTCCAGCTGCATATGTAGCAGAAGATGGCTTGTTGGGCACCAATGGGAGGAGAAGCCCTTGGTCCGGCCAAGGCTCCACCCCCTGGTGTAAGGGAATGTCAGGGTGGGGAGGTAGAAAGGGTAAGTGGATGAGTGGGTGAACACCCTCATAGAAGAAGGGGGAGGGAGGATGGAAGAGGAGATCTATAGGTTGGAAACTGGGAAAGGGGATTTTATTTACATTTGTAAATATGAAATTAAATATGTAAATTGAAATGTAAATAAAAATTATCTAATAAAAAAGAGAAAATATTCTCAATTAAAAATTTTACAATATATAAAAAACCATAGGTTTTCCTTGTCTTGATGATCATCTGTTTTATTGTCATTTTCAGTGGGTTTAGAACTCTTTTCAATTCTGAAAATTTTTGTTTCATAAACTTTGCATCTCTCTGATTACGTACACTTATGTATGTATATGTGTATGTTTATGTATAGGATATATATCTATATTTTAATCATATTTTCTGATTAAATCATTAAAAAATTACTTCTACAAGAGAAAAAATGTGGATCTGACCATGTGATTCATCAATCTTTGGAACTACTTTGAAGGAGGAATGTGAAAGGGTTTCGTGGGAGAAGAGAAAAAGTGTCTATGCACTTCAGTTGTTCTGATGAGAGACCAAAATCCAATGTAGTGGATTGTGAGTGAATTTATTGGAATCTCTTATCATAAGTATGGGCAACAGGTTACTTCTAACACAAGTGACTACTAAAAAGCCCAACGAGGACAGGTGACAACTCAAAAAAACTGCTTTCCTGAAACTCTCTGCTCAGCACAAGCTGCAGACAGCCTGACAGTTAAGAGTGTCTCTCACCTGGGGACCTCTTTTCAGGAGTCCAAACTATTTATGCAATCTTTGGGAGGGACTTGTAAATCTTGTATGTTTTAGGATCTTATCGGTTTCATTCAACTCATGAGCCTTAAAAGTACACCCTCCAAAATGCTTCCATTCGGAATTTCCAGTCTTAACAAGCCTCACTCTGGGAGATAATGGTAAAATTTGGAGAACATTGCAAAAACAGAAATCAATAAGCTATAGGATCCCAAGAATGCTGCAAGCGGAATTGAAGATCCTGTGACTGCTAATGATACTAGCACTGTTAAAGAGAAACCTCTAGCTTTATATCTAGACAGTGGGAAAGGTTGTACCTATCAAAGCCTCCAATTGATAAAAATGAAAATTCATTTGAAAGAAGGCAAAATGAAGAAGTCCTCCACAGAATTATTATTATTATTATTATTATTATTATTATTATTATTATTCCAAAATTACTTCTTTGGGAAGTGTCCTGAGGCACAAAAAGATTCCACTGTGGTTAATGGAGTCCAGTTCTGTATCAAACTGTTGGCAGAAGTAGGCGGTACCATCAGTGTGATATTGGGTTTGTAGGCATGAAAACAGAAAGAGTAAGGAAGGATGAAAGCTTGCTGCATAGTTTCAGAAAGCTACTGAGGCCAGTCAATCTATGGCAGACTCACAAGACAACTAGGAAGAGTTGTCTTCAGGTCAACCCTGAAACAACTGCAGGAAGTTGGGAAGGTAAAACTGACTGAAGTTACCATGGAAAGCCCAAGATGTAGATGCCAAGACCATGGGACTTCCATCAAGGATACTGAAAACAAGGAGTTAAACTTGCTCCAGGCAGAAGCCTGTGGGCTTCGTGTGTCTGAAAGGGTTGGGCTAACCAAAAGAGTTGAAGCCTAGTTGATCCCACCAAGAGCTCTAGATGCTAATCATGGAATTTGAGGATTTTGCGTTCATCATGCTGAGTATCGTCTTGCGCTGGCCAGTCCTTGCTTGCTATGCCTACATCCATCTCTTTTAAAATGGGAAAGCTTACTTCATGCCATTGGATGTTAAAAGTATGTAACTTGTATTTTTTTATTATTATTTTAGGGAAACCCACAGTAAAAAGATTACATTAAGTTTCAGAAAAGACTTTACACTTTTGAACAGTGTTTGCACTGTTAAAACCTGTGGGGACTTTTGGAGATGAACGTTGTATATTTCGCATTGTGAAATGGACATGAGACTATGACCCAGTGGTGGAAGATGAAAGGCAGTCATTTGAAAGTGATGTGTTTGGGGGTTGACAGGGGAGGGACTGGAGAAGTTCAATGTTCATTGTCAACTTAGGAGCAGGAAATTATCTAGGAGACAAGCCTCTGGGCATGTGCATAAGAGCATTTGCAATAAGGTTTAATTGAGATGGGAAGACCCACCTTGAATGTTGGCAGCATCATTCCACATGGAAGGTTCCCAGAGAAGAAAAAAAGAAAGCAAATGGAGTGCTAGCATTCTTCTGTTCGCTTCCGGCTAGTTTCAATGTGAATAACCATTTAACTCTCCTACTACCATGGTTTTTCTGTCATGATTGGGAACCCTCAAACAGTGAGCACAGAAAAACCTTTCCTAAAATTGCTTTTCTTAAGTATTTATAAGAGTAACAAGAAAAATAGCTAATATAAACACACTTAATTTTATAACTCTGATTCCTAATTCCTGATTCACTTTTCCTATTTTATAACAATTACTGTTGCTTACTATAGTCAAGCATTAGGTTACTGTTCTTCCAACTAAACAATGAGACCCCCAAAATTGGTGTCAGATATTAATCATATTCATATTGCCGAATCTTGCCAGGGGGAAAAACATACGATCAGATTAATAAGAAAATAAGAAATATTTGAGTGAAAATAAAATGTTATTGAAGCTACTAAATTTGTGTGAATATTTGTAGAAAAGGTGGCTATTGAGTTTTTCCTCCAAGAAAGTGACTGGCACTGAGCTCATGCTGATGTCATCACTTGAGAGGCCGAAGTGGGAGGGAGTCCACAGTGCCAGGCTAGGATGAGCTCCAAAGTTAGTCTCAGACACCAACAGAGAACAAAGTAAAACCGGTAAGGTAAATACAACAAAATTATGTTGGAGGAGTTACAAGCTCCCTGCCAAAATGTTGCTTTATCTCGGAAGAATCTCATCCAACAGTCCCTTCCTATAAAGTCATGACTTGAGCCTTCTTCTACATTACTCTTCACTCATAGCTATGAGCTGGGAGAATTAAGAACAGGAAACAGTGTAGAACCTACAGTAAATTATAGGAAAGGGGTTACATGAAAATACCCTTTTTTATGTGCAGTAATAATAATAATAATAATAATAATAATAATAGAAGAGAGGTTAGTGTTATCCAATCCTTGTTATTCCACTATGATTGTAAATTCACTGAGAGTACTGATGATTGCTTTATCAATAAGTGCTAAGACATCTTGACCAAAATAATTATTTTGAAAATGTGCCAAAAATCATCCCATGGATAATGAATTTGTAGGTAAAATTTTAAAAACCAGGTATTGGTATGTTCTAATATAAAATCTAACAAAAAGAGAAAATCTTTAAAGAGCCCAAAATCACTTGAGAGAGCAGTTATGTTCTATAAAGCTTGGGAGAGAAGCTTGGTAAAATATTGTGATACATTAAAATCAAGACATTTCAAAATATACTCATCATACTGATCTCATAGTCTCCAAAGAAAATTTAAATTGTAATATTTTAGAGTCTTAAGTGAATATAAGCAATTTTCACAAAAATTATATATTCAATTGACATGTATTAATTTAAAGCTAAGAAATCTTCAGAAGTATGACGCAAGGGAAGGAAAGGTTATGATTATTTGACTATTAAACAGGATAGATCATTCATAAGAAACACTTGTAGAGAATATCTAAATACTACACTCTCCTGTAAGCCATAGTGAGATATTTCAGCATACCAGATTCTGAGGAAGAATCTTAATATATTTAACACAAAAGTAATCATGCCCAACCCCACAGAAATTTACTGTATACAGACACATCTTCTAATGGAATTGTTCATATTATAGAAAAGGGTCATTTTAGGCCAGAAAGACTTTATTTCACAAAATCAGATTTTGCAGAGAAAGGTCGTGAGGTCTTGGGATACACAGTCCAAAGAGAAAACTATCCTTTAGCCTTAAGAGGTTTGGGTAGTATATTTTGGCTATCTTGTGAGAGGTTCATATATTTTTTTATTTTTTTTGCATGTATCTGTGTACATCTAGTATGCATATGTGCTTTGCATGTTGTATATGTGCATGTTTACAATTGCATGAGCATATGAATGTGCATACATGTTGTAGTAAATATTAAAAACATAACTCACCAACCCACACTATTGCACACTCCAGCGGCCCCATGGCATCTGTGGGGTATTTTCATCTCCATCAGCAAACGTCACCACCTGATTCATTAAGTCCCCAGTCTCTATCCCATGGCTGTGGCCAGCTACTCTCTGAGCCCAGTAGCACCTGCCTCCTTGCGACTCTCTAA
Source organism: Rattus norvegicus (assembly GCF_021556685.1). Classification (NCBI taxonomy): domain Eukaryota; kingdom Metazoa; phylum Chordata; class Mammalia; order Rodentia; family Muridae; genus Rattus; species Rattus norvegicus. The sequence continues at coordinate 38,119,802 of NC_141544.1, read as the reverse complement.
CTGCGGACTCTGCTCACATTCCCAGCATCGTCCCCCTGTGATTATAGTCACAACTTCCAGTAACCCATCCAAATCAAAACTCGATAAGCTATAATTTATCAATCAGATTTATATCAGTAAATCCTCACCCTACAAAAAAATCCACACAATAAACTTTCAATATTGATAAAATCTGTCCACCTAGATACGACAAATTATCCTATAAAGATCTGTCCCTTATGAAATATTCATAACTACCTGTGGCCCTTTAAGGCCACACAGATCTGGGTCATCCTTCTACTCCTCCATCTTGGTTCTTCTTTTTCTTCCTCCTCTCTCCCTCCTCTCTCCAAAACTCTTTGCCTACCTTACTTTCTCACTGCCCAATCACAGGCCTTGTCTTATCTTGTGCCTGCTCTCCCCTGCATATAGACAACAATCCTCACAAACATGTTGTTCTAGTTTGCTTTTTGTTGCTGTGATCATCACCAAAAGCAACTTAGGGGGAAAAGGTTTATTTCTAGAATATACTCCCAGATTACAATTCATCGCTGAAAGCAGTCAAAGCAGGAACGAAAATAAGACCCATGGAAGAACACTGACTTACTCAATAGCTTGCACTCGGTTATAATTCCTGTACAACCCAGGCTTACCTGCTAGAGATTGTACCACCCATAGTGGGTTAAACCCTCCTGCAACCTTCATAAATCAAGACAATCTCTCACAAACATGGTTATAAGCCTACATGATTGGGGGAAATCTTTGATTAGGGTTCCATCTTCCCAGGTAACTCTAGGTTATATCATGTTGACAATAAAAATTAGGACACACATTAAGAACAGAAGTTTATATCTATAAGTCTTCCTCAATCACTCTCCACATTATTAATTGACAGAAGGTTTCTTAGTTGAACCCAGTGCTGGCCCATAATCAACTTGTCTCTGCCTTCTGAGTGTTTAAATGACAGTCAGGCTGTTATACCCACCCATCATCGATGCTGGTGCTGGGGCTTCAAACTGCAGTCCTTGTGTTTGCACAGTACCTCTAAGACTTTAGTCTTTCCATATTCTTTTTATAGTCTGCAATCAGGGTGATCTGGAGCAATTAAATCCCTAGATATATGCAAATATTTGTAAAATAAAGTCTATTTTGGGAAACGACCCACACCATTACAGAGCAGAGCTGTGCCTTGCTTGCCCACCCACACTGAGTGAAAGTAGACCAGCTTTACTGGGTTTGTCGTTTAAATGCTAATATCTTCTGGAAACACCCTCTCAGACACAACCAGAAACAAGCTATCTGTGTTGCAACCCAGGCAAGGAGATACTAAAAATTAACCATCACAGTCTGATGAGCAAAGCCAGGCACAATAGTTCAAGCGTTGGGCCAACTATAGGCACTTCAAATGCTGAGGTCACAAGCTATTGGGGTACATAAAGAGACACTACTCAAAACAGAACAAAATAAGAAATGTAACAACAACAATAGCCTAGCCTGTCAACCAAAACATTGTGGGGCAGGGGGTGCCTCACCTCCAGACTTATTCTCCTCCCTTGCATCTCTTGTCAGAATCAATCATGAAGATACTGGAAACTTAGTAAGGTCTTTCTTTTCTTCTGATACAGCTGTTGTCAACTCAACTGAATGGCTATCTTTGCTTCACTATTTCCTTAGGGTTGAATCTAACGGTGATTTCGTTAGACACCTTCCCTCACAGTGAGGGTTAATATTGATTGTCATCTTGACAGTAGCTAGAGTCACATAGGAGACTAACCTCTGAGGATGATTGAGTCAATGTATAGATTAGATTAAGCGAGATGGGAAGATCTACTCTAAATGTTGACAGCGCTATTCAATAGGCTGGGGCTCCAGGGTTGAATCCAAGAAGAAAGTGAGCAGAGCACCAGCGTTCAACATCCAACTCCCTCTGCTTCCTGATTGTGTGTGACACATGACCAGTTGTCCAATGCTCCTTCCTTAGAGTCTCGCCACCTGGATGAACTGTACCCTCAAACTGTGAGCCACAAGAATCACTTCCTGCCCTAAGTCACTTTTCTTGGGTTATTTTATCACAGCATGGACAGTCTCTAACACACTTAGTTCATTCCTTTTTCCACTCTGGTAAAATTTCCTGAAGCTAGAGAATTCAGAAAAAGGAGGCTTGTGGGGCAGCTTAATGACAGACTGAGAAACAGCCCACTGATGGCTTCATATTGCTCCATCTGCTGCATTACAGAAGTAAATTTTAGTGTTTAACCCCTCAAAAATGGAGCTGGAAATGGGGTTAAGGAAAAAAGTGGGGGTTGTTTCTTTCACCCTTCATTTTCCCCACTAATGTGCTTTTCAAAATGGAAAATATAGGAAAAATTAACTCTATGTCTATTGTTAGTAAACAGCCCTAATTTAGAACAATGGTGACATTCATACTCCAACTTTAACGCCAATTCAGAGCGTTATATTTGGTACTTATGGACTACACTGTATTACTACAATTTATTATTATCTTATTTGATTCCTATCATGGCCTACTGTAGAAATGAAGACAAATATTTTTATTTCTACTTATAATTCAGCAGTTTAACTTCTCAAGTTTTTAATAGGATGAAATTAGAGACTAGTGCTAAGGCCCTTGAAATATTTATTCAAGAATTATTATTATTTGGAAAAATGGCCCATGAATCCTAGCTTATTGTCTCAAGAGAAAATAATAGTCAGCTTATTAAGCTTCAAACACAATGCATTTTATAAATAGACATTTGTCTATTTAAAATTTAACGCCTTTCGCTAAATACAGCCTTAGAGATTTATCTTTCTAACGTGAGACAACATCAACAATGAAGCCATACAGATGGCAAGCATACTTTTTTGGAGGATTATATAAGGCATTATGAAAATACCATCATATGTAATTATAGACATCTTTTAAAATACATAAAGGATTTCAGGAAAGAGGTTCTAAGAAATCCATTGCAGCAAGGCTTGCAGTCTGTGCTAATAGTAGAATTAAAACTTGAAGAACTTGAACAGGGAAGGTCAGAAAGAAAGTATGAGGGACCGAGAGGATAGTGACGAGAACAGAAGGTTATATACTCTTTGGACCTTTTCTAACCTCCTATATTTAAAGAGAATCTACCTTGAACTCAATAAGGTCTGAAAGGGATGGTTGAAAAGTTTATCAGTTCAACCTGCAATGAATACCAGAAAACCCAATATGACTGTTTAAGGAATTTTATCTTTATCATATAGAAAAATCGGAAAGATGTTCTAGATCTGGGATAGCTGGAATTAGGCTCCTTGTGTTAGCGATTCTGCTGCAGTTAATAAGCAAGCATTATTCTCAAGGCCACAAAGTGGCTGTTCATCAGTCTACACTCTGCCACGTGGCTACTTTGAACACCAAGGGAATTGGTGACTCAAATACTGGTCTTTGAGACATCTGTAGGACAGAAAGGTATGGTAGAAGTTGCTGTAGAGTGGACCCCAACATGCCTGCTACATTGTATTAGACTCAAGGTCTTTCTAGAAAAGAATAAATCTGAAACAAATCCTGAAAAAATGGGCTGAGAAATGGTGAAACAATAGGACATGGAAGGCCACCATGAAAATTGTGTAGGGTGGATGTTGTTTTTCTCCTTGGCAATGTAAAATGCCGTCAAATAAAATGGACTCGAGTAATTTTCAAAGTCAGAAAAACCAACAAATTCACCGAAGTATACATTAAATGCTTGAGAAATGCGTATTGGGTAACAGTATGATCACTGCTCCTTCTGTGAAAGGCCATGTATATTTAAGTCAAGCCTTTCATTTTCCAGAGTTGCTCATGTTTGAGGCACAGTCTTAGTTCAACTAATAGACTGAAGGGGTAAAAGCTTGATAGTGATCACCCCCACCCCCCAACCCCATGCTGATCACTAGAATTAAGCCTGAAACCTGTTCTTACAGGAGTCATTAGCTTTGTGACAGATAAGGAGAAGCATATTATCTGCTTGTTTTACTCCATGACAGAACATTTCTAGAAGGTACTTGGCCACACACCCTCCATTATCTGCATACCAGTTTACATTTAATCGCTTGTGGAACAAAGGAAACTGTCATTTCATAGTATATCAAATATAAAGTTGAGGTTTTTGTGGTGAGTTGGGCAAATGTAGTTGTTTCTGAGACAGACACCTCACCTGAATAACCACACATGAGCTGCTGAAAATGAAGGTAAGCAAAACAGTGCATGAGAGAGAGATCACTCTTTTCACAGAAAGCAAAACTTACAGTTCTGACTTCAGTAATAATCTGGACAAGATGAAAGACTTTTTTCTAAAATAAATAAAAAATAAGTGAGTAAAGTGGAAACTGTAAGAATATCATATGATTTAGCTTCCCCCCCCCCAAAAAAAAATATGTTCAGTGGTGACTATACAACATTTTTCATTTTCAGGGAATCATTGTCCTTAAAATAAAAAGATTTTTAAATACTCTTCAGGAATACATAATGATGTGATTTAATTAATTTGCACTTCTGGGATGTCAACTTTGTAGCTTAAAATTTCACAGGCACAGAGAAAAAGAAATGCAATGTCCCTAGGACAATTCTATGTGCGAGGAAGGGTCCCCATAACCACCATCCCACCTGTTAGGCTTCCAGACATCTTGGTAGGGGACAAGCAATTAATAGAAGGATAGGATCAGACATTAACTAGAGCGTTAGCCCTGTGCCAGGAAGATCCAGCCTGGACCTTTGTCATCCAGCCAAGTGCCGAATACTAATGGCAGTGTCTTTGAAGGTTTGGCATTATTATGAGACATAATAATATGGGCAGGAGTTACTCTGCAGAAATTCTGGCATATCACAAGAAGAGGCTTCCCTCCAGGGTGTTTTTAGACTAGCTGGAAAACCGTCACATCAGCTTGCTTTCCTTTTCCACAGAGGTTCTCAGGGAAAACTCCCAACTCTAAAGGGCAGCCGTGATTTTTGCCACCTTCCTACTGGGAATTCTCAATATTCTTGTTTGCATTTTGCAAGTGTTTTCAGCTTCCATGGGGGGAAAAGTGTTGCAAAATTACTATTATTATCTAACTCCTGTTTTCACCAGTATGAAATTCTCTGCAAGTGTTATTCATAGTTCCTGTAAAAGCCAAACATGGAATGTTACCTTGGAGTGTTAATGAACCCTTAAAAATCACCCAGAATTGCTTTTGTGGTGAAGTAAAGGCAAAAACAAAAGACCATTTAGAAGGAGAATCAGAATGAACATACTTGTCAATTTTGAAACCCTTTAAATGTCTCCCAAGATATTCTTGAGAAATAAATTATTAATAAATTATTAACTTAACTCATTTCTTTAGGAATAAGTGTCCATCCAAAGCTGACCCAACTCTAGTGTACCCTTTCATGCACTAAACATGAGTAAAGGCAGCACTGGTCTCCAAAGAGAACCCAGATGTTAACACCAAAGTGTACTGTCAGCTGCAATCCACTTCCCCTTCACTTACCCACACATGTGGATGTGTTTCATTATAGTATTTATAATTTACCATCATGATTATGTTCTTTCCTCTTGAGCTCAGCCCACTAACCAGCTTGTCCTCAAATCTGTATCACAGTACCTAACACCATTCATGGAAAAAAAATAAATATAATCCATGCTCATGTTTTCATTGAGTCAAGTCTACCCAAAGCTAGAACTTACATAGGTCAGTTCTCAATTATATTTAAAGCCACCTTCCTAGAACATGAAATGCAAGAGTCAGTGTTAAGGTGAAAAGGAGTCTCAGGTAGAAAGCGGAGTGAGAAGGCAGTCTCTTGATGATGAAGGAACCCTGAGATCTGCTTCAGGGTCTAAAGTGTCTTTATCTTCTTATCACACAGAAGTATTTTCCTTCCCATGCCTCGGGTGTTCAGAAACAATTACTGGATTAAGATTTTGTCATGGCTGATTCTTCCCCTACCAATGCTTAGCACAGTATGTGCGACTCAAGGCAGATGTTCAGTCTGAACACTGAACACACTGAGATATGACTCTTTGCAATAACTTGTGAGTCCTGGCACTTCATAAGGATAATAAAGCTCTTATGATTGAAATGGGTGAGGTTCCTGCCTTGTATTGTAAAAGAATAACTTTCTTCTGTTTCTCCCTTAGCGAACGCCACAAATTCATTCCAGCTTCTATTTAGTTCTCATCTCCCACAAGGTTTTCCAAAACCACTTTTTTCCCTCCATCTTTATTAAATTGGGTATTTCTTATTTACATTTCAATTCCAAAACAACTTTTTTAAATGAGTACCGTCCCCTCAGCCTTTCCTGCTCTCCAATTAGCTCATTTGAGTTACTCCTCTAACGACTCTTCTTTTTCTTCTAGAGGGTAAGCATGCTGTATTGAAACACAATCCTCTTCCTGCTTCACCACTGCATCTAATATCCACATTACCTAAACTTGCCTACCCATTGGCAAGGCAGAAGTTGTCAAGTCAAGCCAGAGAAATCAAAATAAAAATCTCTAGAACAGAAAGTCTAAGCATCGCCCTCTCACAGTTTAAGGATTTAATAAGCATAATTTAATGTGTGAACAGTTCTAACTATAATTTGCAGAAAAGTTTGAGAATTGTTTACCTACCACCTACACATGTTATCAAGTGAGCGAATAAGGAAGTGACTATAGGTAATAAGAAGATGACTATAACTCACTACTCATTGCTAAGGGTCTAATTTTGACCTGAGAGCTGTCTCTTTACTCAGTTCAGCTTTAACTCGAGATGAGTTTTGATTGAAGCATCATTCCTTAACCACCACCGATAAGGCTTCTCACAATAGGTCAGAACCAGATGACTTGCCTAGTAGGTTCATTGGCATTATGGAACCAAAGTAAAAGGAACTGCAGGCATATCAAAGGAGAAGCAACACTGTGCGTGACAAATGGATGCTATGATAAGAGAACCTGTGAGCACTTGCCATATTCTGCCTTTGAAAAACGGGAGATACCAGCTTCTGAGACAAGACACACACTCAAGACACAGGACTGTGGTAGCATGAAATTTTTCTGAATTTTTCTTGAAACCAATTATTTTCCTCTGCCTTCTCTCAATCAATAATTTCCCTCTGCAGCTTCCAGAGGACAAACTTTTCATGATGATTATATCTTGCCTTTCAACAAGTTTCTTGGTCAGATGGACTTATGGCTGTATTACACACACTGCTTCAGCAAGTAACAGAGAAAGCTTCGAAATGATGCAAACTCTTGTGATATAAAAGATGGTCAGATGCACATTGAAGTACTCTATATTCTCCCTTAGTCTCCCATTCAGCCAGAGAACAACCAAAGCAGAAGATTGCTTAGCAGTATCTATTGGAAGTATGGAAGGCAACAAGTCTTTTCTTTAAATACCTTTCTCCTCAATCCTCACTACCACTGCCTGGTACTAGGCCATGCAGGGGTTATAAAAGGTCGGACACTTCTTGTAAGTTCCAGTGGAGCCCAGAAAGGAGTGTTAGATCCCTAAGGCTTGAACTACAAGGTTATGACCAGCAGGACATGGGTACAAGCATCCAAACTTAGGTCCTCTGGAAGTGTAGCACATGTTTTAACCACTGAGCTATCTCTTCAGAAATCTCAACTTTAATTTTTTTAGGATGACAATATAGTTATATAATTTCTCTCTTCCCTTTCCTTCCTTCAAACCCTCCAATCATCCGTCTGACCTGTATGTACTTTTTCAAATTCATAGCCTCTTTTCCTCTTTTTTCCTTGTCTTACACACACACACACACACACACACACACACACACACAAACACACACACATTCTCTCTCTCTCTCTCGCTCTCTCTCTCTCTGTCTTTCTCTCTGTCTCTCTCTCCTAAAATATATAAATACAACCAGCTCACTTATCATGTTGCCTGTATATGTGTTTTAGGGCTCATCATTTGGTATTGGATAACCAGTGAGTGTGCTCGTTCCTGGGAAGACCAATCCTCTGGCTCTCAGCACTCTTTAGTTGCCTGTAGTTCTTTGTCTAGGGTTGGGGCTTCCTGGGCTTTCCCCGCTTCTGTGTTACCATGTTTATTGGTATCATCTTTATTCAGATCTGAAACTTCATGGGTGTTGCTTTTGACATTCCTAGAAAACACAATCTCACAGCAAACTCTTGTTCCTCTGGCTCTTATAATCTTCCTTCTTCCTCTTCTGCAATGACTCAAAGCCTTTGGGTCAGAGACTGTGTTATAGATGTGTCAGTGGAGACTGGGCTCTACAACTCTGCACTTTGATTGGTGGTGGTTTTCAGTAATGGTCTTTGCTGGTTACTAAGGGAAGCTTATTTGACTACCATGTGTGGAAATAAGGACACATGTTTAAAATATGGCTAAAGACTATGCTGGCTTAGTAAGGTAGCAGTTGTACATTCTCCTCAAAGATCAATATGGATTTGACAAGGATTATTTTATTCAATTCTCAAATCCTTGAAATGCTCCAAGAAACCAGTAAATAAAATACATGGTGAAACAAATATTTCTTCAGAGTGGATATAAATGTGAATCATGCTTTGAGTTAAACATTACAAACTAAACAATTTATTTCCTTAAGAAGAATGATTTGATTCTAGATAATATTCCTGTTTCAGAAGTTGGTTTGCACTGTGTCTGCTGAAAGGGTAACCATGTATTGAAGCACTGCTTTTTCTTAAATTATATAATAACTGACACATACTGTGGAGAGGAAATCTTGTATCTTTGTCATCATTTCTTCCTTCACTCAGATTATTATTTACCACATCATTCTTCTGCCATGTGAATCCATAATGTTGCTATTTCCCAAAGGATAACTGATCACACTGAAATAATGATAGGTAATCTTCTATTTCTATAGATGATGCATGGCATCTTAGGGTTTTATTGCTGTGAAGACACATCATGACCAAGGCAGCTCTTATAAGGGCAAATATTTAATTGAGGCTTACAGCTTCAGAAGTACAGTTCATTATCATCGTGGCAGGGAACATGGCAGCATTCTGCATCTTGATCCAAAGGCAGGAGCAGAAGACTTATTTCCTCAGGCAGCCAGGAGAAAGAAGGCTCTTTCTTCCACACTGGACTGAGTTTGAGCATAGGACTTCAAAGCCCACCCCACAATGATATACTTCCTCCAACAAGGCCACACCTTCTCCAACAAGGCCACACCTCCTAATAGTAGCACTTCCCATGTGCTAAGCATATTCAAACCACCACACATGGTGAACAAAGAGACCAAGTGAATCTGGCTTTGTAGATAGGATATTAGAAACTTCTATGCAGGCTAAAACAAATGAGTTGATATGAGATCAATGCAACAGTAATTGTTTCATAAAACTATGAATAAAATGCTATTAACTGGATGGTTTAGCAGAGGTTCTCAACCTGTGGTCATGACCCCACAGAAGTAACATATCCTACATCCTGCATATTATATACTTATATGATGATTCATGACAGTAGCAAAGTTACAGTTATAAAATAGCAACGAAATAATTTTACAGTTGGGGGTCATGACGAAATGAGAAGACATATTGAAGGGTCCAGCGTTAAGAAAGTTGAGAACCACTGTTTTAGGATAATACAAACTTAACCTACCAAAGATTCAAAGGGTGAAGTTAAAAGTCAAGGGATTGGCAGGACTCTAGGATTCTACAAGCTTCTGGTGGCTGCTGGCAGTCCTGATGCTCCTTGGATTATCACATTATTGTTCCAGTCTCTCCATCAACACATGATTGTCTTCTCTGAATCTGTTTTGTCTGCTTCACATATTGACTTTATCATTAGTACTAGGGACATGTCACTCTGAAACCATTATTTCTTTTATTTATACCACCTTCAGGGTTACATTGTCATGTTTTCTACCCCAATATCCATCAACCCCCCCCAGTATAAGAATGAAGGACAATGTGTAGGTAGAGAAGAAGGTGTTAGCTTCAAATTATTCTTTTATATTATTAAGGCATTATGTTTTCAAGAAAATCTCTTGTTCTGTTTTCCCACTTAAAAGAAGGCAGCCATTTTGTGCATTTCATTGTGAGTGACAGTGGCAAACCATGTTCACGTGTGCTCTCATGTTACAACAAAGGCAAAGAGTGTCAAAAACAATGGGTGTGTATTAGTTACTCCTCTGTGACTGTGATAAAATACCATGACCAAGGCAACTTAAAAGAAAGTTCCTTTGCGCTAACAGTTCTAGGAACAGAGTTCAAGATGGCAGGGAAAGTACAGCAGCAGGAAACTGAGAAATCGGAATCTCAACCGCAAACATGAAACAGAAGCAGAGAGTGAACTGGAAGCTCAGTGAGGCTATAAGCTATTAAAACCCACGCGTGGTGATGGATTCCCTCCAGCAAGGTCAAGTACTTGATGGTTTCACAACCTTCCTAAATAGTCCCACCAACCAAGAATAAATTATTCAGATATGTGAATCTATGGAAGACATTTCTCATTCAACCCACTGCAGGGAATGAGGTTGGGTTCCCAAGCTTGGCATTCGCTCTTGCTAATGTAGGTATACTGGCAAGGTATCTGATAGGAAAGAGGGAATATTATCATTCTCACTGCTAAGTTGTCTTTGCAAATTGAGTATTCCCCCTCATAGCCTTTCCTTGTTTCTATGTAAATAATAATGTTGTCATAGTAACTGGCCTAACTAGGAGACTCCACACAGGTACTCTTTTCTCTGTATTTCCTTATACTACCTTTCCTCACTCACATTTACTCAATAGACAAAAGATTGTGCCTTATCTAGTCACCTATCAACAGAAGTAAGAGATAGAGGTCTATATAACAAATAAAACCATATTGAAAGTACAGCAAAATCCAGGCTGTGGCTTATATCTATAGAACTGATGATTCTATTTTTTTTTTCAAGAAAATAAAACAGAAGGTGTCCTGGAATTTAGAGGAAATACTAGCCTCTTAGATTTCAATTCAAATGAACTGAATGGTAATTTTAAAACTCTGTGAAAAGCTGGGGAGATGTGAACATTGGCAAGATATCTGAAATGAAATATCATTCTTGTGCTGACAGCTCTCTGATACTATTCCATTTTAAGACTCTTGTACTGAGATACAATGAGATGACATAATGTCTAGCAATTACTCCCAAATATTCTACAAGTGGCAATGGATAAAGACATGGTCACGTATTCATGGTCATGTATTCATGAACACTGAAGTTGGATTATGAGCATCTGAGTTTATTTGTTCAATTTCTCCTTCTATTCATTCTCTTCAACATATATACAATAAAATTCTCATTGAAAATTATTAGACTTTGATAGAGCTACACTCTACTATCATGACATAAACTAAAAACTAAACTTCCATTTAGAATAATCTTCTAGGATACTTTTAGGGACACATAATTATCAAATAACAAATTATCTTAACATATGACAGTCCCTCAAATAGATTTTGAATTAGGTACTATAGTCCTCTGTTTCAATAGTCTACTGTGTTTAAGTAAATTTCCCTTTCCTATCTATTCATTCTATGAATATTTTTCAGAATTTACTATGAAATCCAAGGACAGTTCTGGGTCCCAAGGAGACAGCAATGAACTATGTAGTCCTTGTCCTAAGCAAGCTTACAAATTAGAGGGTAACAATATGAAACAAATAGATGATAACTGGATTTGTGATAAGTGTTATAAAGTGACAAGCACCAGATGCAATAAAAATGTATCACAAGACCATTTGATTTCCTCTCAATATCAGTGATGCACACCCAGGAGATCTCAGAACAAAGAATCTCTGAGTCGTACCTTCAGTAAGAATGGGAAACCAGGGTAGAGTTTTGAAAACATACTACATCGTGACCCATTCTTCACACTTATAAACAACTCAAGTTGAGCAGTGGGAATCAGAAGCTAAGCACATGGCCTCTCTTTGGTGTAGACAGCCTGGACTCTACAGTTTGAGTCTTGCTCCTTACTTGCTTTGGTACCCTCAATGTCCCCATCTGTAAGACAGCAAGACCAGGTTCTCCTCTGAGCATTACTTCGTATGACCCATAGCAAATGCTTTGAAAACAGTGCCTATTTTTAACTCAAGAAAAGATAAGAACTTGAACCAGCACAAAAAAGTCCAAGAGTTTGATTAATGATAAAATAAAAACTACATTTCCTTTCCATTAACTATACTTCTTTTGAAAAATCAATAGTTGACTTCTGAAAGTCCATAAAACTATAACCAATCTTTCAAAAGGAAAATAACGAAGTTTTAAACAGATGATAAATGAGAAACATTGCCAGGTTGAAAGGCTAATAACACTTCTGAAGACTCTCCCTTCTGTTCACAAGCTATGTACACTGCTTATTAACAAGAGCATCAAAGCCTCTGAAGCACACTGCAGCAAAGTATTCACCCCCGGCATCCTCTTCCAACTTCACAAACAGCTTCTATCTTGCCAAAGCCATGGTAGCCAGCATAATAGGCTGTGTTACAGGTTAACCTGTGCAGTGTGGCTCCTCCTTAAGTATCTCACCTTGTATAATTTAGACATTTTCTGATTTTCATAAACACTCTAATTTTTATTCATTAACACCGTAAAAGAGGGTGGGGCAAGCTTCTGAACCTTTCCTCAACAACTTTAGCGTCTGTGAACTTTGTGATAACATAAAGAAATACTTCCAATTATTTCTTTCAATATTCCATTTGTGTTGAGATATAGCTCCATGTTAAAGCACTTGTCTGTCACAATGAGACTTTGGGTTCAGTCCACAGCACTGTAAAAAATGAGAAATTGACAAATATGAAATTGTCCTAATAATAGCGATGTTCAGGAGTCGATTTCTTTTCTTGCTGTACGATAGTTTTTAGTGTTAATGTATTCAGTCTAAACAACAATGACTAAGTGCTTTTCTCACAGCAGCCTGTCCTGCCATACTACGACAACATCAATTTCAGCACAGGCTCCTGGGAGAGGAAAGAACACTGTTCCAGGAAGTGGCAGTTGACTTGAAGGCTCAAGTGGCAACTGATGGCCTGGTTTCTATCACCCTTTAGCTGATGATGAGACTCTTTCTTCTTCCATCTTCCATAAAATAAAGGAACTGACCTAGAGCGAAGGTTACAAAGTTGGCATCTCTAGACAGAGCTTTGCTGCAGAACAAGTTTATATCTTATGCATTTTGCAAAAATGCAAATGAGAAAGAAAGGACATTAAAGGACATTAACTTTCCAGTGAATGATAATGCTTAGCCTTCTCTTCAGTGTTTTCTGTTTAATTGTTGGATTCTATTTTATAACAGTTTTAGATTTTTTGAGCAGAAAAGTTGATCATGTAGCAAAATCCCCCATGTTCTACATTTTATATTAATTTGATAGATGCATGATTATTTTTTAGGATGCATGATTATTAACTAAAGTTTCTCTTCCCCTGTCTCATACCTAGTGGACTCTTTGCGTTTCAGATTCCCATCCTTGTTCCCACAATGCATTTATTCCTCAGATTGCTTTAGACTTCTATGAGATATGACAGTTTCTCAAACTTTTCCTTGGTTTTGATGGCCTTAACAATTTTGAATGCAGGTGAAGTATTTGATAGAATGTTCATCTTTTGGAATGCAATGTTTTCCTTATAAATATAGTGGCAGTGTGAGCTCTAGAGAGGTAGATCATAGAGATAAAATGCCAATACTATTGGACCCAAGGTACATACTCTGCACACAATTTATGGCTGTGGATTTGCTCTCCATCACCTGGCTCAGATATCATGTCAGGTTCCTGTAGTGGAAGCTGACTTTTTCTTCAGCCTTGTCTACTTTAGAAAGAATCCAGTATGTGCAAATCATATTTAAGGAGTATGAATGGTCTAGTTCCTTAACAATACGGTATCTCAGTATCTTCATAAATAATCAGAAACTTTTCTTTGTAGAATTAGTGCTTCTTTGCTGTGACTTAGTAATTTATTCAATGACTCATTTATACATGTTTAGATCCGCAGATATTTATTTTATACTTTCGGATATCATTTGAAAACACTTGATTTTATTGTTCCAATTGTTCTAGTTCTTGCTATTTAGAATTCTTTCGGTTGGCACATCGTCCATGGGCTTCAGCACATTCCGTCAGTGTAGCTCTTGTTTTGTCTGCCTGTTTAATGCTTTCTCTTTTTCCCAGCCTGAGAAGATGCTGTGACTCCATGCTTTGTATTTCTTGCTCCTGTCAGAAGGAGCTATTTCTCTCAGAGCCCTGGTTACTGTCATTGATGAGTAATTTGAGGAACTAAAATCTGTGTGTTGTTGATACTAGAGGGCTACTTCTATCAGAACCATCATCCATACAAAATTCTTCTTTCTTTTACCCCCAGTCAGATCACATATTTGGTTACTGTGCTGGCCACTGAAGAGGCTGAATTTTCCTTGCTCAAGATCTAGATTACCCCTGCACATCTTTCCCACTAGACCAGCCTTGTTGGGATCAATCTGTCAACAGAAATAGGTCTACTCACTGTAGTACATTGAAATACAAGAAATGATGGCAGAAACTGTGACATCAATCTTTAAATGAGCTCTATTAATACACACCTCCCTAGTTCATGTCTTGCTTTAATTTGAATATTGTGATTGTTTGTTTTATTTTTAATGTGAGCTTGCCACCACTTAGAATCACCTGAGAACAAACTGGGCATCGATCAAGGAATTGTCTAGATCAAGTTGGGCCATTGGCATATCTGTGGGGGGGGGGTAGTCTTAATGTAGGAATTAATGAAAGAAAGCCCAGTGCATTATGGGTAGTGATTTGGGTGGACTGGGCCCTGAATTTTGTAAGCATGGGAGTGGGGACTGTAGGAGAAGCAGCAAGCAGGCCCCACGGGTGCCTTGATTTCTCTCTGACTTTGGTGATGGGCATGGAAAAGTGTTTACACTCCTGCCTACACTGTCCCTCAATGATGGACTGTAACCTAGGAATGTAAGCTCAATAAGACCTTTCTTCCCCAAAGATGCTTTGGCTAGGGCATTTTATCACAACTACAGAACTGAGGTGTGTATATATGTGCGCCTGTATGCCTCTGTGTGTGTGTGTGTGTGTGTGTGTGTGTGTGTGTGTGTGTGTGTACGTCTGTCTGGGTTGTGTCTGTGTCTTTCTCTCCTCTCTCTCTGTATGCCTCTGTGTGTGTGTGTGTGTGTGTGTGTGTGTGTGTGTGTGTGTGTGTGAGAGAGAGAGAGAGAGAGAGAGAGGGAGAGAGAGAGAGAGAGTGTGTGTGTGTGTGTTATATCTGCCTCTTTTCTACAGAAGTCACTAATATAACATTCCTCAACCCTGTCACTATTGACCTCCTTTCACTCCGTGTTGTTCTTTCTTGTGAAGGATTTGTGCTACGTAAGATATGCATTTATTATGACAACTAACCAGTGAATACAAGTAACCTCAAGGCCGCCTTCTAGTTCTGATAAGTAGTGATGTCTCCAGACATTCTCAAATGTTCTCTGGAGGCAAAGTCACCTTGAATTGAGATTCACTGTCCTAGTGTGAAAAGTTGAAATTTTAGAACCTGGTCCCAGACCCTCTGTAGTAAACATGCTTCTCAAAATGAATATGCTTGAAGAACACAGACTATATGGCATTGAGGATTATTTGAAACAAGCCTCACTGCCTGAGTGCCACTATTTCAAAGTTCAGCTTTCATATATTACTTTGGCCAATGACTGTAAGGATTCTAGATGTGAGTAGTCCATTTCCTTCATCCTGGTAGATATCATACAAAACCTTTTCCTCCAATCTCTTTGCATAGTCCTCTAGCTTATCTCTTTCTCTATCTATAAAGTTTTCACAATCATGTGAGCACACGACTGTTGATGAACATACCTAGATATGGCTGTAACATATAATAGGTGATTCCCTGATGCTTTTTAAGTTCTCTATGAAATCACAATGCATAAAAAGGGTTTTTTTTAAATTAACAATCATTGAGAACAAGGACAAATCAAGTTGAAATTCTCTTAGCCAAGTTAACAATATCAACTTGAATGATGCCATACGCTTTTATAGTTCTGGGTCTTTGTTCAGAAGTTCTTAAAGAAAAACTTGAAAAGAATTCCCCCAATTGATTTTTAAGCTTTCCTGATATTTTTATACTGTGATTGTGGGATTATAGGGCCAGAGGAACAAAGGACTGAAGAGAGATGGGAAAACTTACTTTATTCTCTGGCTTTGCATTTTATCTACACACACAGTAGGCAGTTTGCTGAGGACATTATCCTCTGCACCTGAAACTCCCATGTACAGGTGCTAGCAGTACCTCTGTCGCCCTCTGCCCTACTTTAAAAACACTTGTCCTCAACTCAAGATGTGGCAAGTACAAGGTGAAATCTCACTGCTCTGATTTACATAAGTGTGATATAGACAACCTGCCATGGTGTGTCTAAACAAAACACCTTTCAACAAGTCAGCCCATGCTGGATGTTCACGCTCTACGTCTGGAAAGAGGCCTTTCATTTTTATTACCAATTAAAGTTATATAAATCTTAGACTGCTGTTGGTCCTTGTTCAAAAGAACACAATCAAAATAGAGAGAAACAGTGACTGTAGCGATTGTGCTCAGGCCTGGCCCTGTCTTCAATGACATGTCTCAGTCTGGTCTATTATTGTTCATGATTATCTATTTCCTTTCTGTGAGTGGACCGATATCCTTCCTGTGGCTGCACTCACAGTGCCTTCCAGTGGGAAGAGATACGTCCCTCATCCCTTGACATCATGTGATTTAACTGGTATAATGTGGGAAAAATAAAGGTCTCCATCTGAGAAGAAACTATAGAACTATGACTTGCTTCTATGATTACTTTTCCCTAATCCCTCAAGACTGAGATGGGGCTACTTCTTCACAAAGGGCCCTCATTCGCCTGGAAAAAGATCTGTGTTACTAGACAACCACAAAAGCTCCCAATAGTTCTCTCTGTGACCTTCTCTCTATGTCTCTCTACCCACCTCCCTCCCTCTAGTCCTTCTTCCCCTCTCTTTCTTCTCCCTCTTCTTGAATATTTTCCACTGTGTTTCTATGCCTGTACCTGGAAGAATTCTAGCTGTCCAATGACTAATATATGTTCTTTATTCCATTGCTAAAACATGCAATCAAGCAACACATTGACAAAGCAAATTATCAAAGTCAACATGTGTGAACAACTGTACCATTTCATTAGCCTATCCCAAAAGTGGCAAATTCAATGTGTAATAAAAAAATTGCACTTAGCATTAAATGCATGTTCATAAATACTAACCAAGTGTTCACAGTTAACAGGGATTTGTTTCTAATAACACCCATTCCTCCCTGTAGGATGTGGTAAGTACAAGGTGAAAGATTCTGTTTTTAAACCTTGTATCACTGAACACAATGGTCATAATTTCAATTTCTTTTAATAGTGCTTTGATTTTCACTGCAAATACTTTATACTATAGCTTAATACAGCTTAACTAGGACTTAAGAATCATTAAATTTATTTTAGACATGCCATATTGTTTATCTGATGCTAAAACTGAAACAATTTCACATTTTCAACCACCTGTAGGTAGAAAACAAAACAATGAAAATATTTCCCAATTAGTGTGCTCCAGATTACTTGACCATGTCCATATCTAGATATCCTTTCTCTCTTGTAAACTCAGGAAGACCATGCTTACTAGCAAGATTTCAGTTAATCTCTGAGCTAAGTGACTAGTTTTAGCTGACGTCAGCAACCCTGCAACATTACCCTGGAACATGTAGAGATACCTGGCTAATTGTAGCTCGAGAGGATGCTACCAGCATCTCCTATGTAGAACATGATGATGTTGATATGTTCCTTGTAATTCACAGTATTACAGCTTGCATCTAAAATTTCCATCTGAGATGCATATTTTAGAAACTTGATCTGCAGATTGGTGCTACTTTGGAAGCGGAGGCATAGATGGCAAAGTAAACCATGAGGGTGAACCTTTATTTCTGGTTCTGGTCTGCTTTCTCCACTCAATGGCTAACCTCCTCCCCAGGAATTGCCAGTCTCATACTCTGCTGCTATGGACATAGACATTTTCCTCTCTTACTTCTTTCTCATTATGCTGTGCTGAAATCTCCTTACAACAAGGAGCCATGACACATTATTCCTGCCCTAAGTTTTTTTTTCTCTCAGTAATGTTGGTCACCATGATTCCAAAGTGACTAAGATATGCAGCAAAGACCGGACTAGAAAATAATATATAGCTTTTAATGCCCAAAGTACCAGCGTTGGAAGTCCTAATTTTAGGCAATAAAATGTCAGTGGAGATAATGGTCAGTTCTACACTGAAGTCTTCAATATCTATCATTTCTCCCAGAAACCATGTGCTGAAATGGAAGGACAGCAAGAAGCAAGTGGCTTGAATATTGAATTATCGTACAAAGAGGAGCTGTCTGAAGAGTTCCTGTATTCTTGACACAATGGGGATTACGATTGGAATATGAAATTCCCCTAAGAGGTTCACGTGTTGAAGATTTGGCTGCTGGAAGGTGGCACTATTTTGGGAGTGATAACTAGCTGAGATCAGGCTGCCAGGAAGCACACTTTTGAAGGCTAGACCTTGTTTCTGGCCCCTCCTCTTTCTGTATCTCTTCTTGGCTACTATAAAGTAAGTAACTTTGCTCTACCATGAGCTACAGACTTTGACCAAGATATTCTGCTCCACTGTGGCCTAAAATGATGGAGTCAGTCAACCATGAAGTGAAACCTCCAATACCATGAGCCAAAATAAATCTTTCCTAATTGTAAATAATTTCTCAAATATTTGTCATGTCAAAGAAAAACTGGCAAATCATAATGTAAATCTGCATTCATCTTTAAATATGTTACCCTAAACAAGGATATAAAACCTCTTCTTATCAGTATTGGCAGTTTTATGAATCTTTAACTATGAGCATGTATGTATTTAATATTTTAAAATACCAGCTCCTATCATGTGTATAGCTTCTAGTAGCTTCCAAACAAAACTTATGTTTGGGGCAAACAATCTTTTAAATTTCTAGTCATTAATTCATGCCAAAGATAGAGATGGCATTACTTGAGCAAAAACAGGTTTTAAAGAATGTATTTTTGAAACTAGTTGGCAATATTCTTAACAAATATCTCCAGGATATAGAACATAATTTCGTGTGCGTGGGATGAACTAATCACCCAGGTCTGAAAATGAAACCAAGAAGCTGTGATTTTCAGGGAGTGAAGAATGTTTTTTTGCCCAGAAGTCATAAAAATGTGAAATGAGAGGCTGGAACAGGATATTTCTTCCTAAGCACAGCAAATACAATGCTGTAGTTCCCAGCAGCCCAGCTGCAGTGAGCAATGAGGGCTCATAATACAATAGGCAATCGCTTAGGAAGGAATCCAATAAAACCCATGCTGAAGTCAAGAATAAAATCCGAGGAAAATGTCTTTACTTAATCACCCTATTCCCTCCCTCTGTGTACCAGAGACGGGCTCACATTTAAACTTAGTCTCACTGTAGGTACCCAGATGGACCATGAGAAAGGAGATAATGCTTACATCTCCAAGACTTTCATTTGAAGACCATAGTTTATGTTTTTAGTACCTCCTACTTATTTTTTATATCAATTGAGTCAGAAAAATAATAAATTGCAAAACCTTTCAAAATATGCTTGGAAGTCTTTAATTATCATGGTTCCGTAAGATGCAATGTTACTTGAAAACAAAATTTTAAAAAAGTTAAAGAATGAGTCTCATTGTGGTGACTTCAGATACAGAAAACAGACAAGTTCCAAAATGGTGATATCAGAAGCAACCACACATTTGACTTCAGAGTGACCTACGTGAGACATATAGTCACCAAGGAACCAACTGAAGGCAAAATTCAAATATCTCATTTTTAAAACTCTGAAGTTAATTCTATGATGAATATCCATCTTGATGGACAGAAAGTATTCATATATAAGCAAGAAGAAAATAAAAGCCAAGTCCTTGGAAAATCTTGCTGCCCCTCTGAAATTTCTCATCCCCCTAGTAGGGGCCCCGTGGAAGGGACTACATATTGCCCTGGGAGAAACTCTCTACTGGTAGTTTAAAGGATCTAATTCTGCCACAAAGGACCTCTAAAATTTGGAGACAATTACACAAATATCACTGAGTATCAGATCACACTCAGGCCCTCTGGAGAGGGGAGAAGAGCCAGTCTGCACTCAAGAACTTCCTGTACCCATGTTCTGTAGAAGGAATCCACAAATTAATCTACATTGTTTGAGTCACATAGAGAATCAACCTAGTATATGCTGAGGAAGACTAAATTCAAAGGAGTGAATTTAGGAGCACACAGACTAGTTCATGGACACACTCAGACAGGGAGAAGTCAGGTAGTCAGGTACCTGCTTGAATGAGAGCAACAGTATGCACCACCAGTAAAACATCAGAAACAATAGAGGGGGGAGTTTCACTACAAGATACAAGAGTGCTTAACACAGTGGCATAAATTGAACCTGTGATCTGGACTGCCTCAACAGAGGGTACACAGGCTGCTCAGGTGCATGGATCAGCAGAACAGTCTCTACAATAATTATTAATATTTTATCTTGTAGTAGAACAAAGCCTCCTACCTTCCTTTACACTGTAGAAAGAACTGGTGTCAAATACAGGATGAAAGGATGTTTGTTGCTATGCACGTACTTCAGGTGTAGGAGAAAAAATAATGGTTAACAGAAATTTGCTCCTGGAAATCTTTATCTTGGATGTCCTTAGATGTCAAATTCAGGGCTTTGTGTATGCTACATCAGTTCTCTCCCTCGGAGCTATAGACCCAAACCTTTATTTTATATTTCACATACTTTTAGACTTGTCTGAAATTGCTAAGGTTATCTCAAACTTAAGTACTTTTCGATGTGTACAAAATCTATCAACAGAGAAAATTGAGGCTACATTCAAATTTAACATTAACAACAAATAGGAAATCAGAATTTTTAGAATTAAAATAAATAGAAAATCTTCAGCTAAAATTTCTAGAGTTCACAACTAAAATAGAGGTTGGAAATTAGTTTGTTAGAAGCTTAAAATAATTTAATACTGCATGCAACTTGTTATATTAGTTGACCTTTAACCTTGAGTACCCATGGCCACCTTCATTAACAAGACTATGATGATGGGGAATGCATTCACACACACACACACACACACACACACACACACACCCTAAGTTGCCTGACACACTGACACATAGTAGGAACTTTTGATTAATGGTCTCAAAGGTAATACTTTAAAACCTAAGTTATGCTGTAGCTGAAGGCATCAGCTTTATGATCTCGATTCTGACATGTTACACGTAATGAAAATTACAGCTCATCCACATGCACAGCTAGTTGATCAATTAAGTTATAACGTTATCAACAAGTAGGAAATTCCTGAAAAGGTATGAGTGCTGTTTTAATTTTATCTACTGAAAGAAAAACTCTAAGGATGTCTTAGTGTCAGTTGTCTTAGAACAGTTATCAAACTGTAGCAAAGGGTTTTCATTCTTGGCAAAACCAAAAACAAACACAAAAAATTGATTAGGCATGGCTAGTGGTTGCCTTTCAAACAAAACACAAGCATCCTCTCAGTAACCATAATCTCTCTCTCTCTCTCTCTCTTCCTCTCTCTCTCTCTCTCTCTCTCTCTCTCTCTCTCTCTCTCCCTCCCTCCCTCCCTCCTTCCCCCTCCCCCCCTCTTTCTCTTGTGTTTATGTTCATGTGTGCATTTGTGTACAGGTCTTGTATTTTGAGAAAGCTCAAAATTCTATAGCAGAAACTGGTCTAGAATTCATAGTCCTACCACCTCTATTTCCTGAAGTCTAGGGTTACCAATATGCATCATCACAGAGTACAGAGCAATTGCATAATAACACTGAGCTGTAGTGGGGTTTGGTAGGCTTTTCTGATTGTTTGAATGTCTCTTTGTTTTGGTTTAGGTCCTAACTAAGTCCTATAAGAGTCTTTTCTGTCTCATATCCCAGCTGTGTCTTGCAAAGCATGGGGAGAGCTGTGGTTGTCTGGCGAAGGCATAGAGCACTCAGATACTCTGCCAATTCTTGACCCTTGCCACAATTAAGAGCTTCCTTCTCTTTTCATGATTCACACGTCATGGCATCTAATACGTATCATTAAGCCAGTATGTCACTTTTCAATGTCTAATAACAAAGCTTTCTTAAATGTCAAAGATATTAACCACCAGGTGCTCTACTATCATTCAATCTTGTTAATGGACAAATTTAAGAACTGTCCTTGATAACATGACATCATTATCTGTCATAATTTCCAAGTTAGTTGCACAACAAACCTCACAGATGAGGTTCTTGGAAATAAGACGAGGTAATGGTTCATTGAGAACATATTGTTTTTCTGAAAGTCCTTAGTCATTCTCAAAGCTCATCTTTCTGAATGTCTGTTTCTCCTTCAATGCCTTTGATTAAAATTCTGAAAATACACGCAACTATTGAAACACAGGAAGCAGAAAGGCAAAGTATTAATCTGTCGCCAAGCATTTAATAGCCCTTCTCTTGTCTCATACAAAATAAGCCTCGTCTGCCTGTATTTTCACTCCGCTGGCTTTTCTCAGATTACTGATCATTGTGTTGTCTCGCAAGCATATGGAAATTTTTATTGTGTGTAAGAGTTAGTCTATGATGCATAGAGGTTGCTTTCCTTGGCTGACTATGTCTTTAATACACTTCAAGTTGAATCTGTTAAAGAAAAAAAGAAAAGAACTTCATTAAGAACTGTTCCCATTATGACTTCTGAAATCTCTTGATGGCCGGATGCAGCTTTGCAACTTGCACTAGATATAAATGCGGAGCAAATAAAAATAAATATTACATGTCAGGAGTGCTCATAAAATCACCAAGTAATTGTTTTGCCCTCTAACCAAGCCTACGGAAGCAGCATCTAAAATCCTATTTTTAATGTTCTATATGTTGTATAAAACCTCATGACTGTCACCAAAATAAGGCCAGACACTTACTCCAGGATTGGGCAACTTCCTTTCCCCTCCATTTCCCCTCCATTAAAGTCTCTCTCTCTCTCTCTCTCTCTCTCTCTCTCTCTCTCTCTCTCTCTCTCTCTCACACACACACACACACACACACACACACACACACACATTCAGAAGGCAAATTTTAGTTTAACCTTTTAGAAAATGATTTTTATAATTAGGAGAATAAAAGTTTTTAATATTAAAACCAAGTTATCTATGTCTCAAAGATTTATCTTTCCATAATGTATAATACTAAATATACTGAACCATTTTTAAAATGGTGGGTAAGTCTCCTGGCCCCAGAGCATACAAGCCAATTATTTCAAACAAGCACAGAACAGTTAAATTTTTTAATTGCTTATAATATTTTTATAACAAGAGCAATTGCAAAGTTAAACAACAAAACAAAACCTACAAAACTTTAATGGAAACAAGAGTCCATGAGGGCTAAAGTTAATTAAACACAACACTGATGTGGATATATGGAATGAGCTAAAGATAGTTAACACTGGACATCCAGGGACCCATGACTCACCTAATGGTGGCTGACATTAGACATCCAGGGAACCCACAATGAGCAGAATAGAATCTGTCATTTAACTATTTCCAGCAAAAGCCCAGTTTGGATGCTCCTGTGTAAATATGTTCTGTGGTCAGAGTATCTTTATCAGTCTTTCTGAGTGTTTTCTGCCCATAGGCCCCTGTGTCTGGTTCAGTACACCCAGTGTAGGGGACATGTGTGTCTGAGTGCCTGTTGTCACTCATGTGCCAAAAATAAAATACGGTATTTCACATCTGGTTAGAACTCCTTGAATCCATTCAGCTGCCTAGCCTCCTGTACTGTCTTGTTTCCTGGCTTCTGACCTCAGCCCCATCAGTTCTCTGTGGAAAGCACAGAGTGAACTTAGATTTTGAATGGTTGGAGGGGCTGTGATACCAGTGTTATGTGTGCAACTTCACATAAGTCTTTGATTTCTTAATGGATTGTGATGTAACTGTGATGATGCAGTGATCATGCTGATAGAGATAATTATCTCACTAATTGATATGTATAATTTATGTATCTTCCAAAGGGTGCCTTTATGGATAGCACACAATATAGCAATAGGTTTGTACTAAAAACTTATTTTGATGGCTGAAATGAAATGCAAATACCAAAGAAGCATAGTCAGAATCCTTGAGTATATATATGTATACATATGTATATATATTCTGTATATTCTGATTATTTTCTTTTAAATAGTGAGTCTCTTGGCTCTAGAGCATCAATATAAGTCATGTTACAACAACCACAGACCAGTTGATTTTCCTAGTTACTTATAATAGTTATAGATAGATAGATAAATTATGTACATATATATGATAAACAAAATGAAGTAGGGTATAAAGTTCTCTAGGAACAAATCAATAAAATTTCCACTCATGATCAAGAGATTCTTTCAGCCTTTGGTTTCCTCAAATAAAAGTAAAAAGAAATGTTCAATTAAACAATTGAAACACTTAATAGACAAAGGTTTGAGTACGCACTTTATATAAAAGCAACCAAAGAACAATAAATATATTAAGGGATATTCCATTTGTATTCAGTAATAAAATACAAAGTCCGATAGCACAAGACATCCACAAGAATGACTGAAATCTAAAGTTCTATCCATTCGACAAGATGGGAAGCCATTAGAACCCTCACACCTATCACTGAAGAATTGATACCACACTTTTGGAATGTTTTTCTTTTCTTCTTGTACAAGCTTCTTTTCCATTGCTGTGATAAAAGATCCTGGCAAAAATCAACCTAGGAAAGGGAGGGTTTCTTTGGCTTACAAATTCCAGGTTACAGACCATCAAAGCAGGCAAGTCACAGCGGAAACGAACAGAGTATCGCATCCACAGTCAAGAGAAGAAAGTGAAGAGCACAGAGAGGGAATAGACTTTTACTTGCTTGCTTGTCCGCCTGCTTTTTCACTTGCACTCAGGTAGTGTTCTCCCTTATACTGTTCAGAAACAGTGCTGCCTTCAATGGGCTGAGTCTTTGAACATCAGTTAACAATTAAGGCAATCTCCAACAGACACACCCACAGGCAACCTGATCTAGAGAAGTCTTCGCTAAGAATCTTCTTCTAGGTGTTGTAAATTTAAAATCAGGTCAATAAGTAAAACTAGTCAACTCACCTCCCTTTCCTTACTTCAAGTACTGTGGATAAGACCCACGTCTCTGGCATTTCTACATACTAAGCAAGCACCCTACCAACTAAACTACATCTCCAGCCCCTGGAATATTTTATTACTTATTAAGATTAATTATATGTGTACCCCATGACCAACTATTTTAACTCTTAAATATTCACCCAAGAAAAGTGAAGGCCTAAAAACATGAAACTTTTCTTTCTTCCTTTCTTTCTTTCTCTCTTTTTTCTTCTTTCTTCCTTCCTTCCTTCCTTTCTTTCTCTTTTCATAGTTGCTAGTTCTTGTCCTCCATAGCTATACTGTTATTTCATGAAATTTACTACAGGTCTCTTTTTTTTAGGAACATTTATAGTCATCTGTTGGTATAGAAAATAAAATGAATTCTACGACCTTGTCATCTATTCAAAACTTCATAATTGCTCATCTCTTTGGTAAAATAATATAACACTTGCTTATAACTTCCCCTCATATCCTTTAAATAATTCCCACATTACTTACAATATCTAATAAATACACTGTAACATAAGCCATTGCTACAGGTACTATGCTATTGTTTAGGAAATAATGAACGACAAGAAAAAAGCCTATATATGCTTGTTACAGATGTAAAGATGTAAAGATCGTACTTAAATGAGATTCTTTTTTTTTTTTTTTCCTTTTTCTTTTTTTCGGAGCTGGGGACCGAACCCAGGGCCTTGCGCTTCCTAGGCAAGCGCTCTACCACTGAGCTAAATCCCCAACCCCTTAAATGAGATTCTTGTTGTTCTTGTTGTTGTTGCTGTTGCTGTTGTTCTCTTATCTGAATACATGGCTAGCAGTTCTGTGAGCACAGAAAACTACCTAAATTTGCAAATTTTATGAAAAAGTACCTTTTTTGTTCAAATTTACATTATGTATACATGTGTGCTTTGCATGTGTTTTCTACGTATGGGTACAAGGCATGACCCTGTTCAAACAAAGCCAGGATTGTAATTCAATAGCCGATGTCAGATTGACTAATTATTTATGTAAAATGTTTGCTAACAAAAAAAATGGCTTTTAAAAGCTGCGGTTTTAAAATGTAACTGTCTTTACAGAACGTTCATTTTCCTACAGCTGTTTACGTATGCACAGAGTGAACCCCATCTGTGTCGCTTATTTAAAATGCACTGGTTACTGCACTGTAAGAAACCACTTTGGCTCTCACCAACAATGTAAGCAATTATCTCAAGCCAAATATCCTTAACTACTCTTTTGTCCTAAACAACTTTAAAAGGCATTTCCATTTTCTCAGTAGCTCCACGGAAATGGAGGACCGCCTTTTATTGTTGTGTGAGAGAAGATTCTATGAAAATGGCTAAGAAGCTTTAGCCTGCAGTAACATATTATGAGATGTGGCTTTAAGAAGGCTTTTCTATTACCAATACTGTAATAGGGCAGATGTCTCCTGCGTATAGCACATTATTAAGAACTAGAGTTTTATAAGAGCTAACTATCAGAAGCATTTTGGGTTATGGTCCAAAATACTTTGTGGCCTATTTTTACAAAGCAAAAAAAATTAGCCCTAAAATTTTTCAGAGGCATTTGGGAAGATGGTGTTTTACATACAAAGCATGGCCAGCAGAACTAACTGGAACCAACCAGAGAGCAGCAGGAGAAAATGACTAGTTTTACAGACGCTAGTGGCTATGGCAGATTACAGAAAGCATTTTCCTTCGGACATGTTGAGATTTCAAATGGCAAGGTCAAAATGAAGGTGACAAATAGTCTTTGTGCATCAGGAGGGTCCACCTGGCTATAGATAGCAGATAGCAGAGAATATGTAGCACTTTAAGAATGTGATGAAGGGTGTGCTTAGGTTCCACACATGTCCACATGCAAATACTATGTGAGTCATTCGCAAGATTCCTTCTGTCGTGCCATTGATAAGGTCTGAATGTTTATGTCTCTCAAAATTGACATGCTGAAGTCTTATTCTGGGACAATGTTAAAAAGTTGGATATTTAAGAGGTAATTAAATCATGAGCAAAACTTCCTTGTGAATGGGATGGAACCCCTGGCCAGAGGCCCCAAGAGTGTGGCTGCTCCTTCCGTCATGGACCCCTCGCATCTTGATCTTGAACTTCCCAGCTTCTAGAACACTGAGAAATAATTTCCATTAATTGTAAATTATCCAATCAATGCTGTTTTGTGTAGCTGCCTAAATGTACTAAGACAGACACTCTAAGTTGTTTTCTTCTCTGAAAACCACGGATAAGACCTTTAGAGGCATTTTTAGGTTCTGGTCCATACATAGCTGGCAAACAATGAACGGTCAATGAACTATCATTGTTGTCATGGCATTGCGAGAAACACAGTGAAGAAAGAATGAATTTTAACAATTTTTAATGCTTAATGGGCATCTGGGTGGTAACTCCATATACAATCAGCAATCCTGATACTCCTTTCTTCTGGTTAGTTTTTGTCATCCTGACACAAACCTAGACATGCGTGTGAAGACAGGTCTCAATGGATAAATTGCCCCCATCAGATTGTCCTATGAGCATATCTGTAGGACCATTGTTTTCATTACTGATTGAGGTGAAAGGGAGTCTGGCCCACTCTGGAGGGTACCATTCCTAGGCTGGTGAGTCTGGGTTATAAAAGAAAGCAAACTCAGCAGGCTGTGAGAACGAGCCAGTAAGGAGTGTTCCTTGGTGGTTTCTTCCTCAGTCCCTGCCTCGACTTCCCTCAGTGAAGAGCCTTTTCCTCCCCAAGTTGACTTTGCTCATGGTGTTTACAACAACAGAGAATCAAACTACAACACATCCGTGACCATACCAGAAGTGCTAGTCACTCTTTTGGGAGTGGAACCAAGGGCAATATTCGGTAGAAATGGAGCAACTAGATTTCACACAGTTCCATTTGACTCTCACATGCACTGTTGTGTGTCTTACTGAATGTATGTCTTCCTTTTCTTTGTTTCTGAAGCAATGTTACAGTGATTCCGATGCTTGATCCCAAGTGTCCACCTACAGAAGGGAGATTTCTCAAGGGCTGAGTAGAATTAACTAATCCCATGCTTGAGGATGATCTAAGCATCTGGAACATGAATCCTGGAACCAACAGAAAGGGCTAGATGTGCAGATTTAGGAAACTCGGGAAGCAGAGATCATAAAAGTTTTCATCTCTGTGAATATCTCAACACAGAATCACCCACTTAGGACAAGCAGTCACACTGTTGAAGTCATGGCCCACTTGTGAAACACATGGTGGAAATCACATTGTCCTAGAGACCAGATTTGGGTGGTTCCTATGCTAATATGCCTATTGTCCTAGAAGAAGAGAAAATTAGACACATATGCATATGGAGAGAAAATGACAGGAGAATATGGAGTTGAAAATGGTTGTTGACAAATCAAGGTAATGGCTAGAGCAGTAGGTTCTGAAATATGAATTTGCCTCCAAACAAGAAAAGTTTCCCATGCCTACTCCCCAGAACTATAAATCCAAGATGATGCATTAAAGACTCATTTTCCAATGTGAAGCTCTGAGTTAAACAATAACATTACTCAGTATTTAATGACTGAATCAGTTAACTGAATATGGTCTAAAATGCAATACAGGAAAAGTCAGCTCTGTTAAAGAAGGGGAAGGTGCATTAACTTGTTTCCTCTTAAGACAAGAAGAAAGAATGAAGACTTGGTTGCATTTGTTTCTTTTGAAAGCTAATAATACTCAAAGGCAGAAATGGAGCAGGCAAACAGAGAAAAGCCATTTGGTGGTGTTTTGTTGATATTTTTACTGTAAGCAAGAAAGGGATTCTGAGAAGCACATAGGGTACCCCTTGGATAGTGTGCCAGGAAGATAGGAGAATGAACAGTTCTCATGTGATTCTCTCCTACTATGGTCTGAATACTGTCCTCTGAGCAACAATTCCTCTTGAACCCCTGAATCTTTGGTCTGATCTGTGTCATCCAGCTGGGATATTTGGGGTTGAGAAGATGCTAGGGGAGAATGGAGAAATACCAGCAAGAGGTTATAGCAAGATCCAAGCCAAGCAGGAGGGAAGAACCACTGTTTTCACATACCGTCCACTGTGAATGTGGCTGAATCAGAAGAGGGCTGCGTAAATGTGTCACTGGATACTGAAAGTACCCTTGATGGGCACGGCAGAGCACAAGGTTTGTTGTTTGCCATTGACTGTCATTGGGGAAGATTTCTCCTTGTTACAGTAATGGACTCGAAAGCAATAATTCGTAGTGGCACTTGCTAGAAACATTCATTTACCCTATAAAGGAAATAGGATTCACAGCTAAAAATGAAAAATGGGACATGGTGTTTCCTATAGCACTACCAACATAATAATCAGACAGAAAGATGTAAAAAAAAAATTGAAACATCATTAGAGACAACTTTGTCCAGCAAATGTTAAGTTTTTCTTAATATTCTGTTATTCGTTTCAATGAGAATAGAAAAATGGCATTCATGTATGCAACATGAAAGGAGAGATGGATATATTCATTTCAGAGAGAAATATAATGAGATTCATTAAATATCTTATAAAAATACTACCTCTAACTTTAAAAAATGCTTTCAGAGCACATTCATGTACTTTCACCCAGTAATTCTAAGGGAAGTAGAACTTTTTAAAGACTTATTTAGTTTTATTTTATGTACATGGGTGTTTCCCCTGTGTGTGTGTGTGTGTGTGTGTGTGTGTGTGTGTGTGTGTGTGTGTGTGTACCATGTATGTGCCTGGAACCAAAAGAAGCTGAAAGAGGGTAACAGATTCCCTGGAGGTGGAGTTACAGATAGTTGTGAGTTGCCATGTGGATACTGGAAACTAAACCTAGGTGCTTTGCAAGAAGAATAAGGGTTCTTAATCTCTGAGTCATCTTTCCAGCCCTAAGGGAATGGAAATTTTATAAGTAAAAATATTCAGGCCACAGTTAAGGATTTACCTATAATAAACTCCATGCATGGAAAGTGTAAAGCCCTGGGTTCAAACCTTAGCACTGAAAAAAAAATATATATATGAAATAATTTGTTTCCAACAACATGGATGTTAAAAATAAAACATGGTCCATCCACTTGTAATTTTATTCCTCCTACTCTAAAACTCAGGCCTGAAGAAACACTGAAGACCAAGGAGCATATGATACAGCATAATCTAAAACCATTTACTGAGGCAGAAAGACCCTAAGTAGGATGGAGACCAACCAGAGTTATCTAGCAAGACCCCAATTTAATAATAGTCAAAATAAAGAAAGGAAAAGGAGAAAGAAAGCCTGCCAATCTATATTACTTTAACTATTAACACATGAACATTGAATATTTGCATACACATGTAAGCATGTACCCATGTGTTTGTGTGTGTGTGTGTGTGTGTGTGTGTGTTAGCAGAAAAGTACAGCTTGTCCCTCATGTGCTGTCTACCTAACTTTGAAGAAATATATCCCATTGGCCTAGGTTCATCAGGCCGGTGAAGATGGCTGCCCAATGGGCCCAGCAAATTTGATTGTTCCCATAGCCCCAGCAGAGGGTTTACAAGGGCAGACCACCATCCCACAAAGCTATCTTGCTTTGTTTTGTTTTGTTTTGTTTTGTGTGCTCGCATGTGTGGTTTTTTTAAGCATAGATTCTGGGGACTGAAACTAACTCCTCATGCTTATGAGGCAAATACTTTATTGATTTCCTATCTCCCCACGGTACCATGGGCATTTCAATTATTTTATGCATATCTATTAACATATCTGAAGAAGGAAAAACTAAAAGGAAAGAGGTCAATTAATATCAGATAATTGTAATGGTAGACAGACTTAGAGTAGATTTAACTTTGCTTATGGATGTAAATGTTTATATATAAAATATATAAACATTATAAGATACATAAAATATATCTTAAAGGTTGAGACATAGATTCACAAATTGCTGTCTTCCTTTAAGCACATAAGGCGAATTGTGCCAGCTTTTCCCAAAGATTTGTAACCAAAGCGGGAAGTAAAGAGAGTATTATCACAGGCTTACAATTTCTAAAGTGCCAACAATTTATATATAAATTTCTACATCCCAGTCTCAAAGATTCTGGGTTTATTTGCAAAGAGAAAGGGATTAGTCAATCTTCTGAAGATGGGTAAGATACTAAACTACCTGTGTTCTTTCAACTCAGATGCTTCTATATTTGGAAAGGCCTAGCACTAACCACTCTGCTAAGTCTGGATCTTTAAGCTGATATTAAGATGAAAAAAAAAAGATCTATGAGAGGCATATCAATTATGTCAATCTTAAAATTCCTCAAGGTAAATGAAAATTAAGGCCACAAATGTTTACATTTACCACAGATTCTTCCTCTAGCTATGAAACAAAATTATCCAAGAACTTTACTTCTGCGAGGTCATAGTGAGCTAGCCAGGAGTCTATCTGAAAATTTTCTCTAAGTTTCAGTGTTATTGAATTAATGAGGTTTTGTGGGCTTTAGGCAAACTTGAGAAGCCAACAGCTTTTGAGCTCTGCATCATATACCCTTGACACGCACACAAACATATCTTTGTTTAGAGTAGTGGGTTTCCAGACTATGCCTGCAGAGCCAACCTGCTATTATCTGAACTCTCTCTCCCTCCCTATGGTTATCAAGGTTGACCCAGCCTGTACCATGTTTCATTCCTAGCAGGAGCTTGGGCTATTTTCTCAGTCTTCACTCTCTCTGTCATCAATCTAAAAACAATCTGAAGAACTACTTTGCCCTTTAAAAAAAGTGTAGTAGCAGCTGAGAGTGTGTGAAAATTGATTATGGAATTTCCTTCCTTCAGGCAGCATACCCAAAGCCCTTGGGGAGGTCTAGAGAGGGAGCCAAATGGCCTAACAATGTGAATTGCAGAAACTGTTGTTGAATGAGTAGAAACGCTCTATGAGTCACATCACGCCATAGCCTTTATGACTGAAAGTGTCAGGTCCAAAGCAATGGAATAAATGATGTTGCCAACTTTCAAAAAAAATTCAATGTTTTACTGGAACTGGAAGGAACAGTCAAAGTTTATTCTCCCTGGAACTTATATTCTTCTGGAAATTTGCACTCAATAGCTGTGGTGACTATACTTAGTAATAGTGAACTAAATGCTGTTGCAGACTAACACAGAGTGATGTAAATGTAACGATCACAAAAGAGTCATGGGAAGGAGAAGGGGAGGGATGGATGTATACCTTAGCTTCATGCAGTCTTTCCATAATGCGCATATACAGCAACGTCTTTATCGTGACTCAACTTTCTGATGCATTTGTCATTCAAACCTTTTGCTTTCCATGGAAGAAGAAAATAGACAAGTCGTGGTAGAGAAACTTAGAATCTGGGTTTATCAACATAACAGAGGGTTGAAGTTCAACTCTACAGGTCATCTACCCTCCAAACTCTTCACAGGAATGGCTTCATGCTTGACAGTCCCCACTAGGACCAGGACTTGGACCAGGATGAAGAACAAGGTCAGAAGTCTCAAAAACAGATAAACAAGCCACACCTTAGATCTCTTCATCCAAATCAAATTCTCCAAGCCAGAAATGATTAGGAGAAATCTGAGTTACAACCCTCCATGGCAGCCTAAATATCTAATCAGCCACTGGTTCCTCCGACACTAGGAGAAAGAGATGTTACTGATTTCATCTAATTCTCAAAGCTGTCTCAGAACAGGGAGACACAGAAGCTAAGTGGAAACAGGCTGCATGAGTTCCAGGCCATTATAATAAGTCTAACTATACTAGATTTTATTTTCTTGGTAAAAGAGTGAGCAAAATATTGAGTTGTGGGATTTCTTTGTTTCCCATTGAAAAAGTTGTCAGCACCAAAAGAGGCCCCTGTCACCTCTAGTTAAAAAAAAAGAGCTTTCTATAGAAGGCTTTCATGGCCAATTACCTGATAGTAGCCAAATGTTCTCGCAGAACTACAATCTTGTGCAAAAGCCACTGTATCCTTATATGAGACAAATATCTCTACAAGAACATCTAAAAAGCATCCCTTTGTTCTATAAGAGGGTGGCCACTTTCTCCTTAATCCCTGTAGAAGGATTGTTGCCTCAAAGTATTGTCTGCAATCTTTCTGGTTTGCCTGATCTGTGCGGGGAGGGGCGGGGCTGGTGTGGATGAACACGTATGAAATTGTTTGCATTTGGAACCCAGAGGTCAAAGTCAGGTGCCATTCTTGAACATGCTCCGCTCTTGTTTTTGAGGCAGTCTCTCACTGATCATAGCTAAACTAGCTACCTTTCTGGCACTGGGATTACAGACTCAGCTTTCTAAATGGGTTCTTTGGCTAGAACGTAGGTCCTTCTCTTCACATGTGTCAGACTCTAGCAACTGCACTGCCTCCCCTCCTAAGCCTTTTACCTCACCTGTTATGTCTAAATACTTCAATTTTTTTAAATATGCTCACAGTTGACTATAGCATGTTCTCCATACTGTGACACTAGTAAAACAAATCTCATTGTTCTTCAGGAAAAATGTTCAATGGTTGTTATTTTGATTGGCATCAGTGTGTTTGAGTCTTATATTACAGTGTCTGCTAAATCAATAAAAGTTCCTTCCATTTGATGTTTGACCACTCCTGGACTCTTTTCCCTTAGGTTTTAGGGATTCTAGTAACCTCCATAATTGTTCAGATTAATGTTTGTGAGTGAGCAAAATAAAGACTGCTTTTAAATTACTAATCCTCCACCTTTCTCCAGAGGGAATTGTTCTCTTATCTAACATCTTGCTAATTTTGCCACACAATAAAAGGTCAGAGTCTAGAATTCTCTTATTGGTTTCTTTGACTTTTGGTTAATGTGTGTCTTATACATTTCTTAAGAGCAGGGACTTCGTGCTTGCTGTCTACAGATTTTCCTTATGACAACCCTGATGGCACTCAAATAATGACACTATCTGGTTTGCTTTCTGCCATAGACACAAACTAAGAAAAGTCAGATAGCCAAGCTGTCTTTTCTGAGTGCAAATGCTCTTAGTTACCATAGGTAAGGTCAGTGATGTATGACACTTGGCACACAATGTCAAACCTACCGGCTTTCCATGCAGGTGCATCTAAGCTGGCAATGAGCCAATCAGCAGAGGTCTAAATTCACATCAACCCTGAAAGTCAGCCAGGGAGTGCACATCTGCGTAGGAATGCTGAAGAGCGTTTGTTTACACACATAGAATTCTTGATAGTACTTGGGTTTATTTTGTTTTTCTATGTCTGACATTTTTTCTTTTTCTGTTTATTTTGTGTATGCATTTGTATACTGGGTAGTATACTTTGTGTTCACATGAGGATTTGGAGGCCAGAGGTCAATGTTAGATGTTTCACTTTTATCATACCCGGCTTTATTATTTGAGGCAGGCTCCGTCTCTGAGCTGAGCTTACCAGTCAGCTAGACTGCCTATCCAGTGAACGTTGGGATTTGCCTGTGTCTGCTTCCTGTAGCACTTGGGCTACAGATGGATGCCACATGCCTGGCCTTTTACAGGGATCCTTCTGATTCAAATGCAGGTCTTCATGCAGACACAGCAGGCACTTTACCCACTGAGCTATTTCTCCAGCATTTTCTTTACTTTTTTTAAGAAGAAGATTTTACTGTGTAATATAAGATACTTGTGAATCTCAAATTAAAACTGATTTGGTTTTGATTTATACTTAAAAATAGTGTTGTTCTTATGAATGAAACTGGCTGAGGATAGTGTTGTTTGTCTATAATCCCAGCAATTAGAAGACTGAAGAGAAGAATCAGGAGCATAAACCCTGTCTGAGCTACCCTGTCTCTCAACGCCAAAACGGCGAAGGAGAACAAGGAAGGAGAAGAGGAAAAGAGGAGGAAGGAAGGAAGAAGAAAGAAGAAGCAGGCAAAAAAAGAAAGGGAAGGGGAGCAATGAAGAAAAAATGAAGGAATGAAGGAGAGAGGAAATAAACTGTATATATGTGTGTGTGCATGCATGTATGAATGTATAATAAACAGAATATTTACAGACGTGTGATTTTTGTCATTTTGGAAGTTTCAACTAATCTTGTTCGAAAGGCTTTGGTGTTTCCTAATCATAGAAAATTCTCCTTTTAATTATTTAATTAAAATTCTGGATAATGTCAGTTTGAAAAACTGGCTTTAGAGCAAAGTCATGGATTTGGAACATATATTTGTTGTTCTTTAAAACATTTAAAATTTAACATTTTAAATCATTTCTTGATCATGAGGAAATTTTTTACATGAAAATATTTTGCTGGTTCAATTTTATGTATAATTGATAAATAATCTATTTCTTTTAATATTTATTTATTTTTACTTACTTGTATGGGGTGGTGTACCATGATGTATATTTGGAGGTCAGAGAACAACCAGCACTGTAGTCATTTCTGTTCTATCTCTTAATATCTGAAGTTGGGCATCTTGCCAGACATAAATCATTTTCAATTTTCAGCAAAAGTTACTTTTCAAATAACTTCTTGTGTTCATGCCATACTGTATTTTTTCATTTATTTCATCTATATGAGTGTATACACGAATGCCATAGAATCAGCTAATAGAAGTAAATCTGTGAGGTTTTTCTTTGATTGATTGATTTTTAATGAATTACCATTAGGAAGTGAGGAAGCAAACTCTGAGGACAGAGGCACTTCAAAGCCATGCAATCTATTCCACAATCTGACGTAAACTCTATTCTGCCTCAGACACTTAGTCAATGCATACTTTTTGATATTTGGTCTCAGTGAGAGCAAACTCATACAGTTGTTCACTGATAAGAGGAACACTGGCCTCTCTAGAGTTATTCAAAATGAAATTTCCATCCCACTGGAACAACAAGAAAGTCACATAAGCCAACGCTTTCTGCTGAACTCATGGATGTTAAGATGTATAGGAGTGTTGGTTTTTCATTGTTGGCATACATTTTTTATTGAGTTTCACTTGATCACAGGTGACACTGATGAAAACATTAGACTCAGAGGTGGGCAATCATGTACTAAGCGAGGTTCTCTGGTCCAAATAGGTAGTATTTAAAGAAAGAATGGGGACTGTTGGCTATAAACATCCCAACAATGAAGTATTTAGCAAACATTAAATGCTAGAATTTTGATTCTGTGTAGATATAATGTTGGACAGATATTTCTTTTTCTTAAACAAAAAAGTATCTTCTTTTCTATCACAAAATCATCCTCATTCTTTAATTAAATTATTCAGTTAAAGCCGATTTCTAAAGCTCGGTGTCTATCAGAATGACATAAATTAAGAAATTCTAAATAACCCAGTGAAAAGACATGCAATTAGATGAAATACTGAGGAAGTGCAAGTGCTGAGACATATGTAGAGAATGTCTGGGGGTTGGGGATTTAGCTCAGTGGTAGAGCGCTTTCCTAGCAAGTGCAAGGCCCTGGGTTCGGTCCCCAGCTCCGAAAAAAAAAAGAAAGAAAGAAAGAAAAAATTTCTGAGAATGTCTCCTTCCCTATCCATCAGAGAGGTGTTGATCTAAACTATAGTGCTATCATCTCAGAAGAGAAGGACAGTTAAAAAAAAAACAGCAATAAATGTCACTGAAGATACAAGCAGGTATAGCTTTATATACATCTGCTGGAATATAAACTTCTCCGGCCACTGTAGTCTCCTCACTAACTCAAAGCAAACCTATCCTACGATAGCCTTATATA
Organism: Rattus norvegicus; assembly: GCF_021556685.1. Taxonomy (NCBI): domain Eukaryota; kingdom Metazoa; phylum Chordata; class Mammalia; order Rodentia; family Muridae; genus Rattus; species Rattus norvegicus. Next base: position 38,083,065 of record NC_141544.1, on the reverse strand, counting down.
CCCCTGGTCACTGCCGCACTTCAAGTTATGGATTTGGCCTGGGTGTCTATCAATATAGAAGAGAGAGAGAGCCATAAAGATGAACAAAATAGCACTCAAGAAATGAGACGGAGCTGAAGATCACTGTAGCAATGGACTTTAGAGTCAGAAAAGCAAACATTACACGTCTTCTGTGATCCTAAGTTATAGTTACATGTACATATGCATGTACATATATGCACTCCTGGGTTTATGGCATGAAATTAGAGGAGGGCTACATGGGAGGAAGACTAAGGATGGGGATGGGCAGACAGCCGAGGGGAATAGCTGTCAAATGAGATCAAAGCATATAATAAAACTAAATGAGAATGTTACCATGAGACTTTGTACCACAACAATATGCTGGTGGTCAGAAATAAACAGCCAATTAAAGCTAATATTCAGATGGCAGATAATTTGGGTTCAGAGATCTTAATAAAACATCATAGTGTTTAAGAAGAACATAAAACTTCAAGGGGCTGTGTGTCACAAAGGGGCTAACTGTCTTTGTGGAGGTGATTTTGTTTTTACCAGAGTCTGAAAGGGAATAAAAGAAAAATCAAGGAAAACTTGCATTTGCAGACATTTTCTTCCCCAAAGATTTACCCATCCAAAATTTCAAGTCCTCATTAATGTTCTATAGCAAGTACTAAATAAGTAGAATTTTTAAGTCATTTGAAGAATTTAATTCCTAATAAAGCTCAATTTTTTTCCACCTCAGAATAAGAAAATACGTTTGTGTAATGGAAAACACATTCTGCATAATATGAACCAGCAAGACTGAGCCCCAGTCTCAGATTATTGCCACATTAAATAGCCTGACTGGTCTAGTTCCGCTTTTAGACCGGTTGTTTACAGAGAAGATGGTGTATGGTCAACAGAAAAGAGAGAAGGCAGAAGGAAATGAAGGAGGTTTTTTTGTATACTAGTACAGTGTGTTCTTAAGTCAAGTTCTCAAAGGTGGAAAATAGTCTAAGAAAAACATGCACTGTGAAAAGCCAGTAGCACCTTAAGCAACATATCGCTAGCTTGGGGTATGCTCACTAAAGTTCTAATATTATGGTCCTGTGACCCGTCTCAGATGTGACATTCAAGACTTGACAGTAGTGTCATGCTATTAAATACACACATCACTACTCAAAGATCAAGGCAAAGCCTGGTAACATACCGTGAAGCATCGGAAGTCACAGATGCCAACGTAAAATGCTTAAGCAAATTTGGGAGTTACTGTAGCAGAGACTGCACACACAAACATGCTCAGAGGACAGATTGACATTCTTTCCATGACATCTTTATGCCCTACAGACTCTTAGGTTGGCAATATTAACAGCACAGCAACATCTTGAGAGAAAAGTGAATGCAACCATGTGACTCCCGAAGGTAAGCCACTTAGCTGGAGCTCTGAATCTTCCAGTCCAGGTGTGGAAAATGGAGGAAGGAATTTCTCCACCCCCTCATCACCAACAAGGAAACCTCATGCAGTTGCCCAGTAGGAGCATTTAGAAAGTAAAAATAACCAGCTTATAAAGGGTAACTCCTATTATGGTAATTACTACAATTAGCTCTAAAATACTGTCTCAAAGTCCAGATAACAAAAGTTTTACAAATCACATCAAAACTCCTAATTGGGGGCTAGAGAAATGACCCAGCAATTAGAGCACCGTGTACTATTTCAGAGGTCCTGAGTTCAGCTCCCAGAATTCACATCGGAAGGCTCACAACCTTTTGTAACTCCAGCTCCAGGGCAATTCAATGCCCTTTTCTGGACTCCTTGGGCACCTGCACACAGAATACATAAAATTTCCAAACTACAAATATTTTACTAAAGTAAAAACTCAGAAGAGGGTTATTTTCTTTGTCCACAATCTGACTCTAGGCAATATCACAGTAATAAGTTTTCTGTAAACAAGTTTTAGCATGCTATTTCCTATGAGAAACTGTGAAAAAGAGAATGTGTCAACCAACATCCATCACGAAATAGGAACAAAACAACATTTATCTAAGTATTAGCAAAACAGATACAATACTGGATAAAACGATCTAACCATGGCAGAGGTAGACTGTGGACTCATGGACAAGTTTCTGTGCATCTGAGAATGTCAGACAAATGGGTTGCAATGGCTAATGCATGCATAGCCTCTTATAGCCCAAAGGATGGTTTGGTGCCAGAAATCATGTGACCTGGCCGCCATCTCATTCCTTAGGCATTCACTGTATGTTCCCCACCCTGGGATGTCAAGTTTCTCCCTAGACTGCCTTTCTTCAAAGTACTTATAGCAGTTCCCAACCACATCGACACTCCAGGCCATCCAGGAAGGATTCTTTTTCTTCAACTACGAACAAACACCATTTTCCAATTAGAACAACCCCTATGACACCCCTGATCCAATGACTATAGCCATGGAGATAGGATGAACAATCGGAAATGAGAGGACAGGTCCCTTATTCAGAGTGGTGGTACTCTATTAGGGCAAAGCAATGGAATTACTCCTAGAAAAGCAACACTGGAGTCCAATGCAAAGCAATTCACATTTAGAGAGCAGAAGTGTGCCTGCCTAGCTGACAAGCATCTGGATAGATTGATGAAAAATGCTCTTTAATTCAAATAAGAGCTCCATTTCCTTGAGTATGTGACATGAAAGATAGGTTCTGAGTTGATTTGGTTTGGTTTGGGTTTCTGGATTTTGACGTTTTAATTTTTTTTAATTAATCATTTTATTAATTTACATTTCAAATTATATCCCCCTTCCCAGTTACCCCCCCACAAGCCCCCATCCCATCCCTCCTTACCCCCTCCCCCTTGCCTCTATGAGGGTGCTCCTCCACCCATTCACCCACTCCCACCCCACCCCTTTAGTATCTCCCTGTGTTGGGGCATCAAGTCTCCCTTCCCTCCCATTGATGTCAGACAAGGCCATCCTCTGCTACGTAAGTATCTGGAATCCTGCCTCCCTCCATGTATATATCTCTCTGGTGGTTTAGTCTCTGGAAGCTCTGGGTGGTTCCGTTAGTTGATATTGTTCTTCTTATGGGGTTACAATCCCCTTCAGCTCCTTCAGTCCTTCCTCTAGCTTTCCCATTGAGGTCCCCAGGCTCAGTCCAACGGTTTACTATGGGTGTCTGTATCTGTATTGGTCAGGTACTGTAGTACCTCTCAAGGGACAGCCATACCAGGCTCCTGTCAGCAAGTGCTTCCTGGCATTAGCAATAGTGTCTGGGTTTGGTATCTGCTGATGGGATGGATCCCTCTCTGGGGAAGTCTCTGGATGGCCTTTCCTTCAGTCTCTGTTTCATTTTTTTGTCTCTGTCTTTCCTTTGAACGGGAACATTTCTGGGTTTAAAATTTTGAGATCCCCATCCCTTAACTGGGGGCCATGCCTATCCAGTGGATATGGTCCCTCCAGGTTCTATCTCCCTTTTGTCGTATATTTCAGCTAAGGACATTGCCATTGATTCTTAAGTAGTTTCTGAAATGAGCAGAAAATTTAGTCATTGTTTTAACGCTTTGACAAACTCCCTTTATAAAGTAGGTATACAAATGTAAGTTAGCTTTCTATCTATGTTCAGACTGTGCATACCTGGGTCTAGTTTTCTTCAAGAATTTCACTACCCAAGCCATCTATTTTATCCCCTTATGATTAGCAGAGAACAATTACTAATGCAGTCATCTTTCTATGTCTTTTGAGTTCAGCCAATTGAATGGGGATGGTGATGGGGCAAGTTTAGGGAAGAAGAAATCAAGTGTTTTCTTGAAAGATAAAAATGATTTGCTAGGTGTCCCAGCACTATAGAGACAGGAGCAGAAGGATTGTAGATTCCAGGACAGAGGGCTAGCCTGAGCTATATAGCAAGAAACAGTAAACCAAAGAAAAGAACAGAACATAAATAAGAGAATTGTGCAAAATAACTGGTTTCTGTTTCCTTCATTGGCCAGCCTCAAATTTACCTGTAGTTTTATCAGGTCAACTGGTTGTTTATGAGTCATGGATCACACTGTAAATCCTTGCACTTGCAAGAGTTAAGGACAGGATTGTACAGGCAGTTTTCACATATAAAGGTATAGAGTTGCACTAGGAAGCTCCTGAAACCAGACTGAACACTAGAAGCTCTTGCCTCTAAAAGTCTAAACCCGGACTTTTAAAATTTATCTTCTTTGACCATCTGGTCACTATGCTAAATGACCTCAGAGAAAAATTGTCTCACATCACAGTGTCTTGGGAGAAGACCAAGTGTTTTTACTGGCCTGCATTAATTTTATTTTTCAAAGAATCCAGCAGAGGGGCAGTGCCATTAGCAATCCCAGGAGGATGTGACCACTGTGTGTGTGTGTATTATTTTAATCTACGATAGCTTCTCCTTAAGCCTTCCCACTCACTCTGATTCAGCATTGCTCTCAGACACCACGTGATTCTTTTGGAAAGACAGTTACACAATATGCAAAAGGATGTTTGCACGTCTCCCCCATCTTCTTATCCCGACTGTCTCTCAGTTCCCCTCTTATTTTAATTAGAATATATCATCCTCTGTCCAAATCTCTTTCTAGCCACTAGTGCAAGAGACCATGCAGAGGCACAAGTTCCTTTATTTTTAAAATAAAATATAGAAGCATCATTTCTCCCTAAGATTTCTACCCCATCTACTGCCATATATTTGTATACTCTTGTCTCAAATGGTCACCAGAAAATTTTGTCCTTCTGTTTCCCTCAGGATAAACTCAGGACACATCTGAATCTTCCTGTGATCAGAGAGAGGGGAGCAGGGAGGGAGAGAAAAAAAGTAGAGGGACAGGGAGAGGGAGAGAAAGAACACATATCATTTTAGTGATAGAAAAGCAAAGTATGTTGACTGAGAAACTGTGGGGGAACTGACCAAAGGTAAGATCTTTAATTTTTCAAAGTCATGATGTATCTCTTCCTCTTTAAGCACAGTTCTGTTTCATATGATAGTTTTTAAATCAAAGTTAATGTGGGCATCAACCTCAATTCTGAGACCAAAAGGAAAAGATTAGGTGCCAACCTTCAGGGACAATTGTCTCCACTATTGTGATTCCTCCTGCTACCTTCTCTTACCTCCAAACCGAACCGTTGTTGACAAATGCTAACACTTTCGCTTGCTTAATTTACTTTTTAACAGGCCACAAAACAAAAGGCTGTTTCCCAAGGACAGCTTTGCTTTACATTCGTGCAGAGACATATGCCAAGTCATTTAGTAATTACACGGACAGAGGAGTGGTCGGCTTTTCATTCTACCGAAATAAATAACTAACCCAGAGACAGATGGCCCCAGAGAAAGCAAAGCTAATGATTCTGCTGTCTGAAGCCACCCCAGGAGGGACACCTCTGCAGCTGGTCATCAGGAGAAAGGGGCTGCTAGCCATCTGTACTCTGAGTACACACACACACACACACACACACACACACACACACACACACGGAGGGGGATGGGAGGGGGCATTGTAATGTCTTTGGGTCCCTTCACAGCTCTGCAATGATATTGCCTTTGCTCATGCCTTTTCAGATCCCAATCTCTGCCCGTTTATATTCACAATTCACAGTCTCTGGTCATCTTGTTTTCCTACATATGCAGGGGGGGGGGGAGAAAGTTACAGTAACAGCCATCACGAGATTGTTCTCAAGATTAAGTGAGGTAATCCATCAGTGATGGGAGACACAGGCTTTTCTGGGAAACACATTCCCCAAATCACCCCATTTCAGTTACGATCTGAAGTATGAGCTTGGTCATTTTAAATCTCTAGGGAAGTGCTTGAGGAAACTGTCTATGCCAAGGTCATTCAAGGCTATTTGACCTTGCTAATACCGACATTATTTGATGCATATAGAAAAAAAGCTTTACCTCTGACAGTAAAGAGTGAGATGATAATTTATAAAGTTTATAGAAAGGTAACACCTTCTTCCATTTATTTTTGTGCTAATGCTTAAATCTTCAGTTCCTTTTCTTTAATCCTTGTACATTTTTGCTTGCAAAGTCAAATTCTCCTGTTTTTACTTCATACTCAAAAACATTATGAGACGAACGTGAGTGGCACTTACTGGGTTATTCACGTGTATCTTTAGAATTCAGGTTGAGGAGGTGCTGTTATTTCATGTCTTATTATTCATTTTGGAGATGCATAGAAAAACACAGTTTAATTTTCTTGTGGACGCCACATAAGAAGACTGGAATCACTGTGCTCTGAACCCTTGCAATCTGCTTTTAGCTTCTTCATCCAGCCTTTATGTGGACAAGATGCTGTAACTGAGCCATTCACATGCTGCTGATACCTAGCATTTGATGCCTCCAAGATATGGACCAGCTCCCTCCAAAGCAGCATCTCAGTTGACTCGGAGGTGAGGTTAAAAGTGAAAATTGTCTGTGTAGGGTCAATATAATACCCTTACAACATAGTCTATCATCTATCAACTTGGCCCGGACAAACATGATGAAGGGACTTGAAAGCACACATCTTTGACTATAGGAACTGTCTTTACAATTAGTAACAAGATGTACCATGTCCATCCTCCCTCCACTCACAACAAACTAAGATTCTGAAGAAGTTAGAAGTATCTTTTAGAGTCATTTCTGGAAGCGGCATAAATCGATCCCTTGCTGCCAAGGGATTAATCGATAAGGCCAGGAAATGTTAATTAGCATGATAGATGCCAAGCTTGATTCTTACAGATTTTGAATGGTAATATTTTCCTCAAAATAAGACTTCCTTTATTAATTACAGAGCAAAAAAACTCCTTCAGAACTGAGATGTACAGTCGCTGTAAGCACTGGCTGCTGAGAATTCCTGGCATATGTCTAAGTAGCAACTTCTCCCCAAATCACGCATTCTTTAGGCCAGCCCATGACCACTGTTGGTCACTCTTGAGATGTAAGGTCCAACTCTCTTTGGTTCACTAAGGAATCCTAGTTTAATTGAACATTGTGGGCTTAGTTGATGTCCCTCTTACAATGTCTCTAGCATTCAACCTGTCCTTCTCCCTAATCCTCTTCATTCTTCCAGGTGTGTTAATCCCAGAGTGCTCTCTCAATATCTCTGCACATAAATCACCAAGTAGAGTCTTTTCTCTGACAACTTGAACCTACATCTGTTATTTAAGGAAAAAAATTCTATTAGAGCCTTCTCCATATCCAATCAACACTGGCATAGTCCTCTGTCTTCATATGATAGACATTATCTGTGTTTCTGTAGTATACAGATGCAGTGTCCCCAACAAAGACACCTTAAGTTATTATAGAGGGCCATATATAGAAGGGTAAGAACCTTTTATCATAATATTAATACATATGATCACCCCTATGTTGTCTAAATAACCTTTAAAACCTAATGCTATAATAGTCAACATGGCTTCAAGTGAATGTCAATAACTTCCTAGCCTCAATCTGTGAAATTGAAACCTCCTAAAAGTGGACAAGAGTTCTATTGAAAATGTTCATATCAATAATCATAAAAATTTACAAACAGTTCTCAAGTAATGTAAAGAAAACATACTCCTTATAAGTAAAGTTTTCCTGCAACCTTTAAAAATACTCATGTCTCTTCAGAGTGTTCTATTTTATTTGCTCGGAACATTGGTATGTTCAAGGTTTTCATTCAAATAGATGAGGACAGAAAGTGTCACAAACCTGAGAAAACACAAATCTTCACTAGACAGACCTTCTGCTTACCCACTGCTCTGATGTCATTTCACTGCTGTAATAAAATATTCAGACAATAAAAAGCAACATGGGGAAGGAAAAGGTTTATTTAGTCTTGAAAATCCAGAATACAGTCTATCACTTAGAAGTTAAGTCAGGAACTCAAGCAGCTAGTCACTTCCACAGTGGAGAGCAGAAGGAAACAATGCCCACCCACCCTGCCCCATGCTTCCTTCTTGATTGCTTATGCCTAGCCACTATTCTCCATTCTCAGTCAGTTCGGAGGCCAAGTTCATAAAATTATGTCACCCACATTCAGAGTGCATCTTTCATTCCTCTCACTTAGGCAATCAGGAAAATCCCCTACACAGAAGCCAACAGGCCAATCTGATCTAGACAACTTCTCAGTTGTGACTCTTCCCAGGGGATTCTAGGCTAAGGCAAGTTGACCTTTAAAACTAATGTTCAGAGTCTCACAGCCGTCCACCTCTATGTGTGATAACTGTGCATGTCTCTAAACAGGACAAGTAGCCCCTCATAGGAGAAATTACTGAGAGTAGAGAGTCCTTGGCCTTAAAGAATGCTATGAGTATGACATCAGTCTTTAAACACAGGCACAGTGGCATTCCTTCTGTGTCCATAGGAATGGGCAGTGCAGCTGGTGGTCTGGCCAGTTTTTCTCACTGCTTAGTCTAAGGAAGCCTGGCTGAACTCTGCAATAAAGCATAGAGCAGTGCTGCCACAGGGCAGATGCCACACGACCACTTGGAAAACGTCTTTCACATTTAATTATTTTACCGAAGTCCCTTGTAGGATCCAGGATGTCAGAAGCCCCATCCAGATTACAAGAGACACAAAACCACAGTACACTTGGGAGCCTCCCCGAAGAGTCTTCTCAAAGACTCAATGATGCCCAAACATGAGCATGGCTCAGACTCAGCCTGGAGCCTTGAACATAGTCATATGTGAGATGACTCATGCTCAGAGGGGAACAAAGAAATAAACAACTATAAAGAGAGCCTGTTCATTATTTACAGTTTCTCCTGGAAAACATTAGCTAAAATGTGCTCTGTAACCAAAATGTGCATCCAGGCACTTTCAACACCATGAAGTGAGCACCTCTCCACAGACTATAAAGCAGCCTACCCAGAGCCTTCTACTGATTTTTACTCTTCATGATATCCTCCCAGAGGCTCTCCGAGATCTCAGTATGTTAAAATTGGAGGTGCTTCCAGAGTCCCAGGCAATAAGAATTCAATAACTCAGGTGTCTTTCTGCTTCCCTCCCAGTCGGTTCACAGAGGAAGCATCCTATTCACAAACTACTGAAATTCGAAAGCCAGATAATGATGTGGTTTTAAAAATGCTGCCTGAACTCAATCTTCTCTGTCTGTTAAGGTTATGTTCTCAGGCTCCTAGAGGACATATTTCATAGGATGGAAGAAGCTATGGTCCAGTCCCCTATAAGGGTCTCTTTTAAAAATAGGCATCTCTCCAAAGAACATAGACAGCCCAAAGAAAATTGGCGGCCATCATCCATGATTTTAACTCATGTGATTAACAATATTCTCATCTAGGCTTAACAAAAACATCAGTTTATTTCTTCTTAATCATGCCTGAAGCTCTCCAGATGAAGTTGAAGTATCTTTTAAGAGCATTTCATGGGATTGGGGATTTAGCTCAGTGGTAGAGCGCTTGCCTAGCAAGCACAGGGCCCTGGGTTCGGTCCCCAGCTCCGGAAAAAAAAAAGCGTTTCATTTCACATGTGTCAGTTTCTCCGTGGAATGTCTGAGATTGATTTTTTAGGTGGTTTTAAATTTAAAGAGAATTTGTTACCCACATACATAATAGTTGAACAATAGAATTGTATATTTGTGGACAGGTATATTTTGAAAATATGATACTAAGACTTAAGAGGGTTTTGGGGAGGGTGTTTGTTTGTTTAGGGGAGAGTTGGGGCTTTTTTGTTGTTTTTTTTGTTTGTTTTTTGTTTTTTGTTTTTTGTTTTTTGTTTTTTGTTTTTTGTTTTTTGCTGCTATAGCAAAATACTTGTTAAGTTCCCATACAAATAGATGTTCGTGATGTATGCATGAACAAGTAGGTGCCAGGATTCTAGACAATTTGGGACATGAATATTCAACTATTTATGATGGAACAAACTCATCCCTCATACTGATGCAAATGACTGTGACCTGCCAGCACTGTGCAGTAAGGAAGCTTGGGTAAAGCATCTGGGATGCAGAACAAGTGTTTAGAGGGTAGCACAGCGGAGCAGAGAAAGAGCTGAAAAAGCAAGAGACTGACAAGCAAGCAGGGAGCTGTGATGCTTTGATTTCTGTGACCCAAGTATGTCCTCCAAAGGGTTCCATGTAGTGACCTTGGTCCTGGTGTGGATGTGCTGAGAGGTGATAGAGTCTTGAAGAAGCTGGGCCTAGGGATGATCCCTTTAGGTCATGGGGTCATTCCCATAAAAGTGATTGTGAGGTCCCAGTCTCCAGTTTCCTGTTTGGTCATGTGAGCTGTTGCACTGGAACTCTATCCTATCAACCACTCTGATGCCAGACTGAGGCCACCGGTACCATGCTCTTGAGTCTCCAGACCTATGAGCTAAGTAAAAAAAATCTCTTCATAAAGTTTGATTATTTCAGGTTTTTTGTTACACTAATGAAAACTGAACTAATCCATAGACCAATATTGTTCAACAACTGTATCATAAACATTTTCAATATGGAAAGTAATGTTCTTTTGCTTATAGAAAAAAAAGGAACCCATTAAAAATAAAAGTTCATAGTACCTTCCAGTTTCCATCTGTATCCTGGTCCTAAGCCTGTGCCACAGCCCTCTATACCCAAATGCCACCTAAGAGAGTTGGTCTCCCTGGACTGCTGACACACCTAAAATCATAGGTTCACAGCCTCATAGGAGAGAAAGCCCCAGTAAGAAACAGGAAGACCAGCTAACACCAGATGGTGAGAGGCAATTGCTAGATCCTAAGCAACAGAAACCAAGGCCACTTGACATCATCCAAAACAAGTTCTCCCATGGCAGCAAGCTCTGGATACGCAACACACAGGAAAAACAAGATTCTGATTTAAAATCACATCTCATGATGATGATAGAGGACTTTAAGAAACATAACTCCCTGTAGAATGTAGGGAAAAAAAGAAACATAACTCCCTTAAAAAATACAGGAGAACACAGGTAAACAGGTAGAAGGCCTTAAAGAGGAAACACATAAGTCCCATAAATAAATATGGGAAAATACAACCAAACAGGTGAAGGAATTGAACGAAACCATCTAGAATCTAAAAATGGAAATAGAAACAATAAGAAATCACAAAGGGAGACAACCATGGAGACAGAAAACCTAGGAAACAGGTCAAAAGTCATAGATGCAAGCATCGCCAACAGAATACAAGAGATGGAATAGAGAATCTCAGGGGCAGAAGACACCATAGAAAACATTGACAAAGAGGGTTGCATCTCTGCTCTGCTGCGCTGCCCTCTACCATAGTCAAAGAAAATGTAAAATGCAAAAAGCTCCTAACACAAAACATCCAGGAAATCTAGGGCAAAATGAGAAGACCAAACCTAAGGATAATATGTATAGAAGATTCCCAACTTAAAGAGCCAGCAAATATCTTCAACAAAATTATAGAAGAAAACATTCCAACCTAAAGAAAGAGATGCCCATAAAAATACAAAAAGCCTACCAAACTCCAAATAGATTGGACCAGAAAGAAATTCCTCCCATCACAAAAACACAAAACAAAGAAAGAATGTTAAAAGCTATAAGGGGAAAAGGTCAAGTAACATATGAAGGCAGACCTATCAGAATCACACCAGACTTCTCACCAGGGACTATAAAAGCCAGAAGGTCCTGGACTGATGTGTTTCAGACCCTAAGAACACAAATGCCAGCCCAGGCTACTATATCCAGCAAAAGTCTCAATTAACATCGATGGATAAACCAAGATATTCCATGACAAAACCAAATTTACACAATATCTTTCCACAAATCCAGCTCTACAAAGGCTAGTAGATGGAAAACTCCAGCATAAGGAGGGAAACTATACTCTAGGAAAAGCAAGAAAGTAATCTTTATGCAACAAACCCAAAAGAAAAGAGACACACAACATAATTCCACCTCTAGCAACAAAACTAAGAGAAAGTAATCACTATTTGTAATATCTCTTAACAGCAATGGACTCAATTCCCCAATAAAAAGACGTAGACTAACAGACTGGGTACGTAAGCAGACCCAGCATTTTGCTGCATACAGGAAACACACCTCAGAGACAAAGACAGACACTATCTCAGAGTAAATGGCTGGGGAAAAAAACAACCTTCCAGGCAAATGATCCCAAGAAAGAAGCTGGTGAAGACATTCTAATATGGAATAAAATTGACTTTCAACCAAAGATTATCGAAAAATAAGAAAGGATACTTCATACACATCAAAGGTAAAATGTTCCAAGATGAACTTTCAATAATGAACATCTATGCTCCAAATGCAAGGTTACCCACTTTTGTAAAAGAAACTTTGCTAAAGCTCAAAGTATACATTGAACCTCACTGAATAATAGTGAAAAATTAAAACATACAACTCTCATCAGTGGACAGATTATGGAAACAGAAAATAAACAGAGACACAGTGGAACTAACAGAAGTTATGAACCAAATGGATTCAACAGATATCGATAGAGTATTTCATCCTAAAACAAAAGAATTTAACATCTTCACAGCACCTCATGATAGCTTCTCAAAAATTGATCATATAATTGGTCACAAAACTTGCCTCAACAGATACAGGAAGATAGAAATAATCCCATGCATATCCTATCAGATCACCATGGACTAAGACTGATCTTCAATAGCAACAATAACAACAGAAAACCCACATATACATGGAAGTTGAACAATATTCTACTCAATGATAACTTGGTTATGGAAGAAAGAGATGAAAGACATTTTAAAATTTAATGAAAATGAAGGCACAACAAAACCAAACTTATAGGACACAATAAAAGCAGTCCTTAGAGAAAAACTCACAGCTCTGATTGCCTCTAGAAAGATACTGGAGAAAGCATACATTAGCAGCTTGAGAGCACACCTAAAAGCTCTAGAACACAAAGAAGTAAATACACCCAAGAGGAGTAGATGACAGAAAATAATCAAACTCAGGGCTGAAATCAGACAAGTAGAAACAATGAGAACTATACAAATAATCAACAAAACCAGGAGCTGGTTCTTAGAGAAAATCAACAAGATAGATAAACTCTTAGCCAGAGAAACCAAAGGGCACAGAGAGTGTATCCAAATTAACGAAATCAGAAATGAAAAGGGAGACATAACAAAAGAATCTGATCCTACTGCAAAAGCCTACACTCAATAAAACTGGGTAATCTGGATGAAATGGACAGTTTTCAAGACAGATTCTAGGTACCAAAGTTAAATCAAGATCAGATAAACCATCTAAACAGTGTCATAATCCCTAAAGAAATAGAAGCAGTCATTAAAAGTCTCCCAACCAAAACCAATCCCAGGACCAGATGGGTTTAGTGCAGAATTCTACCAGACTATCAGATAAGACCTAATTCAAATACTCTTCAAAATATTTCACAAAATAGAAACAAATGGAGCACTACCCAATTTCTTCTACGAAGCCACAATTACGCTTATACCTAAACCACGTAAAGACCCAACAAAGAAAGAGAACTTCAGACCAATTTCCCTCATGAACATCGATGCAAAAATACTCAATAAAATTCTTCCAAGTCGAATCCAAGAACACATCAAAATGATCATCCATCATAATCAAGTAGGCTTCATCCCAGGGATGCAGGGATGGTTCAAGATAAGGAAATCTATAAATGTAATCCACTATATAAACAAACTCAAAAAAATCACATGATAATCTCATTAGATAATGAGGAAGCATTTGACAAAATTCAACATCCCTTTATGTTAAAAGTCTTGGAAAGATTAGGAATTCAAGGCCCATACCTAAACATGGTAAAAGCAATAAGCAGCAAACCAGTAGTCAACATCAAACTAAATGGAGAGAAACTTGAAGCAATCCCACTGAAATTAGGGACTACACAAGGCTGCCCACTCTCTCCCTACTTATTCAGTACAGTACTCAAAGTCCTAGCTAGAGCAATTAGAAAACGAAAGGAGGTCAAAGGGATACAAATTGGAAAGGAAGAAGTCAAAATATCACTATTTGCAGATAATATGATAGTATACTTCAGTGACCCCAAAAATTCCACCAGAGAACTCCTTCAGCTGATAACTTCCGCAATGTTGCTGGATATAAAATTAACTCAAATAAATCAGTAGCCTTCCTCTACTCAAAGGATAAACAGGCTGAGAAAGATATTAGGGAAATCACACCCTTCACAATAGTCCCAAACAATATAAAATATCTTGGTGTGACATTAACCAAGCAAGTGAAAGATGTATATGGCAAGAAGTTCAAGTCTCTGACGAAAGAAATCCAAGATCTCAGAAGATGGAAAGATCTCCCATGCTCATGGATCAGCAGGATTAATATAGTAAAAATGGCCGTCTTGTCAAAAGCAATCTACAGATTCAATGAAATTCTCATCAAAATTCCAAATCAGTTCTTCATAGAGTTAGGAACAGCAATTTGCAAATTCATTTGGAATAACCAAAACCCAGGATGGCAAAAACTGTTCTCAACAATAAAAGAACTTCTGGGGGAGTCACCATCCCTGATCTCAAGCTGTATTATAGAGCAGTAGTGATAAAAACTGCATGGTATTGGTACAGAGACAGGCAGGTAGATCAATGGAATAGAATTGAAGACCCAGAAATGAACCCATACACCTATGGTCATTTGATCTTTGTCAAAGGAGTTAAAACCATCCAATGGAAGAAAGCATTTTCAACAAATGGTGCTGGTTCAACTGGAGATCAGCATGTAGAGGGGTGGATGCAAATCCATCCATTCTTATCGCCCTGAACAAAGCTCAAGTTCAAATGGATCAAGGACCTCCACATATATACCTCCACATATATATGGGCACAGGGGAAAATATCCTGAACAGAACACCACTGGCTCATGTTCTAAGATCAAGAATCAACAAATGGAACCTCATAAAATTGCAAAGCTTCTGTAAGGCAAAGGACACTGTCCACAGGAAAAAACAGCAACCAACAGATTGGGAAAAGATCTTTACCAATCCTACATCCAATAGGGGGCTAATACTCAATATATACAAAGAAATCAAGAAGTTAGAATCCAGAGAACCAAATAACCCTATTAAAAATGAGGTACAGAGCTAAACAAAAATTCTCAACTGAAGAATATCGAATGGCCTTGAAGCACCTAAAGAAATGTTCAACACCCTTAGTCATCAGGAAAATACAAATCAAAACAACCCTGAGAGTCCACCTCACACCAGTCAGAATGGCTAAGATCACTCAGGTGACAGCAGATGCTAGTGAGGATGTGGAGAAAGAGGAAGACCCCTCCATTGTTGGTGGGATTGCAAGCTGGTAGAACCATTCTGGAAATCAGTCTGGCGGTTCCTCAGGAAATTGGAGATAGCACTGCCTAAGGACTCAGCTATTTCATTCCTAGGCATATGTTCCAACATATAACAAGGACACATGCTCCACTATGTTCATAATACCCTCATTTATAATAGCCAGAACACAGGAAAGAACACAAATGTCCCTCAACAGAGGAATGCATACAGAAAATGTGGTACTTTTACACAATGGAATACTACTCGGCTATTAAAAAATGACTTCATGAAATTAGGAGGAAAATGGATGGCTCTAGAAAATATCATCCTAAGTATCACAAAAGATCACACATGGTATGCACTTACTGATAAGTGGATATTAGGCCAAAAAAACTTGGATTATGCATGATACAACTCACAGACCACATGAAACTCAAGAAGAAGGACAACCAAAGTGTGGATGCTTCAGTCCTTCTTCAAAGGGGGAACAAGATACCCACTGGAAGTAGACGGTGGGAAAGACTTGGGAGAAAGACAGGAAGGGGAAGGGAAAAGGGGGTAGGATCATGTATGAGAGGAGACCAGGATGAAATACAGAAGGTCAGGAATTTGAACAGAGGTGTGTAGCAATGAGGGATGGGGATCTGGGGGTACCCACCAGAAAGTCCCAGATGCCAGGAAAGCAAGAGGCTTTCAGTACCCAACGGGGATGACATTAGCTGAAATAGCCAACAAAGGGGAGGGAAAACCTGTAGAAACCGTATCCAGAGGCTAAGGAAGGCCCCCGGATGAAGGATGGGGCTACCCACTCATCTCCAAATTTTTAACCCAGAATTGCTTCTGTCTAAAGGAAATATGGGGACAAAGTGTAGAGCAGAGACTGAAGTAAAGGCCATTCAGAGACTGTCCCACCTCAGGATCCATCCCATATACAGACACCAAACCCAGACACTATTACTGAAACCAAAAAGTGCTTGCTGACAGGAGCCTGAGATAATTGTCTTCTGAGAGGACCTGGTAGACCAATACAGAGGCAGATGCTTGCAGCCAACAACTGGACTGAGCATGGGGACCCCAATGGAGGAGGTAGAGAAAGTACTGAAGGAACTGAAGGGGTTTGTAATCCCATAGGAAAAACAACCAACCAGAACCCCAGAACTCCCAAAAACTAAACCACCAACCAAATAATACACATGGAGAACCCATGGCTCCAGAGGCATATGTAGCAGAGGATGGCCTTATCTGGCATCCATTGGAGGAGAGGCCCTTGATCCTATGAAGGCTCAATACCCCAGCATAGGGGAATGTCAGGGACGTGAGGTGGGAGTGGGTGAGTGGGTAGGTGGGGGAGCACCCTTATTGAAATCCTCATAGAAACAGGGAGAGGGGGAATGGGATGGGCTTCTGTGGAGGGGAAACCGGGAAAAGTGATAACATTTGAAGTGTAAATAAAGAAAATATCCAGTTAAAAAAAAAACAAAAGTTAAGCTACAAATATGCAGTAGATTATATAAATTGCTGCAAGTTTTTCAAAAACACATCTTTCTCTCTCTTTCTCTCTCTCTCTCTCTCTCTCTCTCTCTCTCTCTCTCTCTCTCTGTGTGTGTGTGTGTGTGTGTGTGTGTGTGTGTGTGTGTGTGTGTGTGTTGTACATGAGGACAACTATATAAAGTAATACAATGTTAGCAAAAGGCAAATTTCAACATAGAAGCAAATGGGTAGTCTTTAAGTATTCTTAAAACTTTCCTAGAAGTTTAAAATGATTTAAAAGTTCAAAAAGTAATTAAGTAAAACACATCCACTAAGATGAAAAGCAGTTTATGGTAGACTATAGCTCATGTCCAAATTTGAAGAAAAATATTAAATATTAACAATTAATTAAAATGTGGTTGATATTTAAAAAAAAAAAGACTGCCACTCAACTAACCAGAAGAACTATTCCAAGTAACTTCTACCACTAAACCTTTCACTTGAGGTAACATTTTGCAGTTTTTCCTCCTTGTCCTTTTAGACTTTCTATTTGTTCGGAAGGTGAGATTTTCCACAAGGACTCCTTCTGAAGAACCACAGCAGATAAGCCTCATTAGGAACATAAGGTGAGATGCACCGATATGGAAGTCTTGGTGTGTGAAATCGTTAAGCCATGCCTCAGGCAGCATCAGGGGTGGATCTCTGAGCTCTTCTGCTTCTATTAAAATCACCAGGTGACTACGGAGAAGTAAATGTGGTGAGACCAATGGACTCAAAATGGCAGAGAAAGGAGATTCACAAAGGCTATTTTGAAATTCTCTTATGATCAACGCGTACTGCCAAGCGATGTGCAAAAACCTAATTCAGTTGTCCAAATCTCAATATTTATTTAACCATCCTGCTTTAGCTTTGCTGTTGCCATAGGCAGAAGATCTTTATTTCTGCATTAAAGTAGGTGAGAGTGATCACCACCCTTATGAAAATGTCAAGGACAAACTCAATAAATAAAAAAATAGCCAGTCTACGTAATAAAAATTGACGAATGAAAAGAGAATGTGTTCACAGATTCCAGTTCCTTTTCTGCCATCTCAGTATGACTAAGAGTAGAGCCACAGTGGAGCTGTGGTGTTAATATTTTCTTTGGGGGAGAACAGACGCATCCAAATTCCATTGGTTGACTGCTCCTGGATGCATTTGACCCTGCACCTGGTCTTGTCATGGAGAAATGTCTTGTCCAAATTCCATCGCCTAAGAAATGGTCCCACAGCCATGATGGATATAAAAAGGCCCACTCCCCTTGACTTCATTTATGAGCACTGGAAGTAGCATCTATCTCTGTTCTTTTGGAATCAGCTGAAGCCTCTTTTGCAACTGAACTCCATGTCAGCTTCTTGGTCCTCACAGTCTCAATACCTGATTTGCTTACTTTTCTGGTACAGTGATAAAATATGTCGACTAATAGCAATGTAAGAAAGAAATCTTCCTTTGGCTTATACTTCACGAGGGTTTCATTCCAGATTCCCAGGAGTACAGGCAGGTGACAGCCAGAAGAGAAAGCTGAGTGATCATGTCTTTATCCACATGCAGAAAGCAGTGAGAGTGAACTCAGTGTGGGACCAGGATGTCACTCTCAAAGCTGGATGCTCTAGCATCATGTCTTTTTAGTCCCATAACCTCCCACGAGCAGTGCCACCAACCAAGGAGCCAACTGTTCAAATAGGTGAGCCCGTGGGAGACATTTCTCATTCAAACCAACACAGCACATGAACTGTCCTAACACTGGGTCTTACAAGAATATACCTTAATAAGCCTATTTCTGTCTGTAAGTCTTTGTCTCATAATTGCTTTTGCAGAAACCCAAACAGAATGAACTGATGTCAGGAGCCATTCCAGGAAGAAGGCTCTAAAGAACATACAAAAAGACAGTTGAACTTGATCTCCAGCCACCTGGCCAACAATGAACCACGTCACCCATGGCAGCTAGAGTACTGATGGATCCTGGCATGTTCTGGTGACGATATTACCAAAACATCCCTCCTGGTTCACTGGGAGAGTTTGCCAAAGGATAAGACAGCACTAGCCACTGCAGTGTACCTGGCTTTGGTGAGAAATGAGGAGAGAGGTACCAGGGTAGAAGTGGGTAGCTGAGTATCAATCACTGTTCCAGGTAAAGGCTTAATCACAGACTAAGGGATTAAATGAAGAAACTAATCGTTGTCAGCAAGGGTTAATGTGTTTAGTCGAGTTATACAAGAAATAAAGTTGGACAGTTCCTGGCCAAGAAGAAGAGGAAGAGGGGAGAGGAGGATGAGTAGAAAGAGGCTGGCTTGTCTGACAGTAACAACTGTCTGTGCTAATCTTGTAGTGTGGTAACACACACAGATGCACAATGAACTAAATGGTAGCATCCCAGCTGTGGAAGCTAGATAAGGCTTTGCTGTGCACATATTTAGAGGCCTATGCAAGATAATAATAAGCATCCTTTGTACCTAAGTTCTTTGTACCTAATTAAATTTATGACCTGACACCTTAAAATTCTCTCAACAACTTTTAATGAATGAGAAAAACAGAGGGAAAAATTATTCCAGATCTCATGGTAGAAACACATCTTGGAGCCAGAAGAAATGTAGTTTCCTGACACAACTTTTTTGAGCAGGGAAGAAGACAGGAATGAGATGACTTGCAATCAATTTGTGTCAGTGGCTCTAGGACTGCAGCCAGAGTGTCTTGGTTCGCTACAGGGTGTTCAGTTTGATACATTTATTTCCTGAAATCCTGCCTTCCTCAGCCCTCACCTAGTGGTAGATGAGCCTCTCATACAGAAGACAGAAACTGGTTATATGAGTGAACAATTCTCTTCAGAAGAAAACTGCCAGGCAAGGCAGAAGCTGTCCATAGCTTACCGGTCAGGGAATCTAGTCTAGATAACCAGGCAAAGAAAGTCTAAACACTCTGAAGAATTAACATTTGTCTCAAGCCTATCCTGATTGGCCACAGGTTATTTCACAGTGCCAGGCCAGCCACTGAACTGGAAGATAAATTCCACCTAAGTTGCACACGGCGATCACATCTGTCTCCTGAAATGCATGTTCTCTGCGCTTACCCGGTTTCCCTTCCTCCACTGCCAGACTTCAGCCTGACACCCAGTGGCTTCCCAATATGTCTCCCTTTCAGACTTAATTAGCACAATGCCCTGGAGAGTTCTGCAGGCCCCAAACAGAGGCTCATTAGATCCTGAGCTTGGCTCACAGACACAGTGAGATTATATAACTTTGGGCCAAGAAATAACCAACTTCTCTGTGACATTAATGTTTCATTTTCGTGGGTGGTTGTGCTTGTACCATGATGTTGGGATTTTCATTTCTTTTTGGTTTGTATCGGGGAGTTACTGCTTACAGACTAGCCCCAAAGCCCACTATGCTAAGTCTGTGATCTATCAAACGGACTGTATTCCCAGACTCTTTCCTCGTTTGTTTATTTATCTCCCTTGCTTTTGGGTGGTTGAAGGGTTTAGAGTTTTGTTCTGTTATTCTGAAGAATTTCTTTTTCTTTATTTTTTACTTTTTTAAAGTGAGGGTATTTACCTGCTTATGCTCAGAAGAGTGTAGAAGACATGAGTGGCCTTGGAAGTGTGTAAGGGAAGGCATTCAAGTGTGTTAAATTTCATTGACTTTCATTTTCAATGACTGAAAGTAAATAGATTGACATGAGCATTTTAATAGCAAAAGAAGCAGCCGTGTTAAAGAGCACACAATTCGAGTGGAATATTCCATAAGCAAAGAACAGGGGCTGAGATGACTCACAATGAAAATCATGGAGAGGTGCGGTGGCCATTAATTCTAAGCAGATGACATTAACAGATGAGCAATCAATACCTTTTTAATTGGAATGGTGCTCCTTTCTTGGTACCTAGGTAACACAGTTCATTAAGGAGAAAGCATACAATTTTTTTTCATAGCTTATAGTTCAGGACCGGTAATGAGCTCTTGCTTGAATTCAGACTTTTCCCCGACTTACTGGCATCATCTAGCTGTGAAATAAAACTAATGGAATAACTCTGCTGACATCCGAGACCCCAAATCTAAAGATACCTTCTCCCTCGGTTCATAGAAATTTTTCCTCCATAGAACCCTGCCCTCTGCCTCTGACAGTTCAGAAGAAGCAGCCTTGATGCTTGAGAGATGAACATTTCCCTTCTGGAGAGATTACACATTGAAAATTCTGTCACCCAGGGTGAGAGGTCCAGGTTTCATTCTGAGGCAGTCCTTCCAACCCACTGACTTCTCTATGTTGCATCGTCTAGAGAAGGAAGATGATAAGGACGATAAAGAAGGACTCTGCAACATAGATCAGCGGGACAGCAGCATTTACCACCACTTTTGGATGAACGTGCTATTCAAAGCCTTAATGGCTCCCCTGTTATTCAAAACAGAACAATTGTGAGGTTTTGGGGGACTGGCTAGTTTCCTCAGAGTTCACAACTGCCTATTGGCATTCACTACTTTTCTTTATTCCAAATTTCACATCTTTCTCCAGGTTACTCCCAGATAAAACACCATTGTTGGGACTTTGATGAACGTCAAACCTCCTTCCTCCTCCAGAAAGATGAATGGGCAGGATATTGCCCTGAAAATCAGCAAGGGAGGCAAGAGTGAGTGCTGGAGAGGCTGGGTGTCCTGTCCATCCTGATTCTAGCATGAATCCAGAGAGGTGGCATTTTCAACATAATCACTCCTCTCTCTGGACTCACATTCAATGGAGAGATCTGAAAAGAAAAGCCCCTTAAAAGGATATATTGCTGTAAAAATACGGAAGCCTTGAAAATGAGAGTGGCAGAAAAGGGAAAGCAGGTGTGCGGTGTGCCCAAATCTATGCTGGCAGGCGAATTTCACAGGGAGAAAACCTTGACAGCTCTCCTCCCTGGCTCCCAGGGCAGCCCTTTACTAAGCTGTAACACTGCAGGCACACTTCCTGCCCTCACATGAGGGTCACTATGAGGCTAACTTATTCAGAAAATACTGCAGATGAAAAATGGGAGCGTGCCCAGGACTCTGCAGAGCTGGAGTCCCACAGCATGGGTCTCCAAAGCCAGATCTTCCTCTCATGTTAAGGTCTTCAGCTTGATGTGGTGATGAGTTCGATTATTCCCTTGGCAGCCCTTGTTTTGCTAGTAATAGGTAATAGTAATAGTAGGTAAAAGAGCAAACAAAAATGACTCACTATAGGGTGTGGACTTTTTTTTTAATTAACTTGAGTATTTCTTAAATACATATCCAGTGTTATTCCCTTTCCCGGTATCCGGGCAAACATCCCCCTCCCCCCACCCCTTCCTTATGGGTGTTCCCCTCCCAACCCTCCCCCCATTGCCGCCCTCCCCCCACCAGTCTAGTTCACTGGGGGTTCAGTCTTAGCATGACCCAGGGCTTCCCCTTCCGCTGGTGCTCTTACTAGGATATTCATTGCTACCTATGAGGTCAGAGTCCAGGGTCAGTCCATGTATAGTCTTTAGGTAGTGGCTTAGTCCCTGGAAGCTCTGGTTGCTTGGCATTGTTGTACATATGGGGTCTCGAGCCCCTTCAAGCTCTTCCAGTTCTTTCTCTGATTCCTTCAACGGGGGTCCTATTCTCAGTTCAGTGGTTTGCTGCTGGCATTCGCCTCTGTATTTGCTGTATTCTGGCTGTGTCTCTCAGGAGCGATCTACATCCGGCTCCTGTCGGTCTGCACTTCTTTGCTTCATCCATCTTGTCTAATTGGGTGGCTGTATATGTATGGGCCACATATGGGGGAGGCTCTGAATGGGTGTTCCTTCAGTCTCTGTTTTAATCTTTGCCTCTCTCTTCCCTGCCAAGGGTATTCTTGTTCCCCTTTTAAAGAAGGAGTGAAGCATTCACATTTTGATCATCCGCCTTGAGTTTCATTTGTTCTAGGCATCTAGGGTAATTCAAGCATTTGGGCTAATAGCCACTTATCAATGACTGCAAACCATGTATGTCTTTCTGTGATTGGGTTAGCTCACTCAGGATGATGTTTTCCAGTTCCAACCATTTGCCTACGAATTTCATAAAGTCATTGTTTTTGATAGCTGAGTAATATTCCATTGTGTAGATGTACCACATTTTCTGTATCCATTCCTCTGTTGAAGGGCATCTGGGTTCATTCCAGTTTCTGGCTATTATAAATAAGGCTGCGATGAACATAGTGGAGCACGTGTCTCTTTTATATGTTGAGGCATCTTTTGGGTATATGCCAAAGAGAGGTATAGCTGGATCCTCAGGCAGTTCAATGTCCAATTTTCTGAGGATCCTCCACACTGATTTCCAGAATGGTTGTACCAGTTTGCAATCCCACCAACAATGGAGGAGTGTTCCTCTTTCTCCACATCCTCGCCAGCATCTGTTGTCCACTGAGTTTTTGATCTTAGCCATTCTCACTGGTGTGAGGTGAAATCTCAGGGTTGTTTTGATTTGCATTTCCCTTATGACTAAAGATGTTGAACATTTCTTTAGGTGTTTCTCAGCCATTAGGCATTCCTCAGCTGTGAATTCTTTGTTTAGCTCGGAACCCCATTTTTTAATAGGGTTATTTGTTTCCCTGCGGTCTAACTTCCTGAGTTCTTTGTATATTTTGGATATAAGGCCTCTATCTGTTGTAGGATTGGTAAAGATCTTTTCCCAATCTGTTGGTTGCCGTTTTGTCCTAACCACCGTGTCCTTTGCCTTACAGAAGCTTTGCAGTTTTATGAGATCCCATTTGTCGATTCTTGATTTTAGAGCGTAAGCCATTGGTGTTTTGTTTAGGAAATTTTTCCAGTGCCCATGTGTTCCAGATGCTTCCCTGGTTTTTCTTCTATTAGTTTGAGTGTGTCTGGTTTGATGTGGAGGTCCTTGATCCACTTGGACTTAAGCTTTGTACAGGGTGATAAGCATGGATCGATCTGCATTCTTCTACATGTTGCCCTCCAGTTGAACCAGCACCATTTGCTGAAAATGCTATCTTTTTTCCATTAGATGGTTTTGGCTCCTTTGTCAAAAATCAAGTGACCGTAGGTGTGTGGGTTCATTTCTGGGTCTTCAATTCTATTCCATTGGTCTATCTGTCTGTCTCTGTACCAATACAATGCAGTTTTTATCACTATTGCTCTGTAATACTGCTTGAGTTCAGGGATAGTGATTCCCCCTGAAGTCCTTTTATTGTTGAGGATAGCTTTAGCTATACTGGGTTTTTTGTTATTCCAGATGAGTTTGCAAATTGTTCTGTCTAACTCTTTGAAGAATTGGATTGGTATTTAAATGGGGATTGCATTGAATCTGTAGATTGCTTTTGGTAAAATGGCCATTTTTACTATATTAATCCTGCCAATCCATGAGCATGGGAGATCTTTCCATCTTCTGAGGTCTTCTTCAATTTCCTTCTTCAGTGTCTTGAAATTCTTATTGTACAGATCTTTTACTTGCTTGGTTAAAGTCACACCGAGGTACTTTATATTATTTGGGTCTATTATGAAGGGTGTCATTTCCATAATTTTTTTCTCGGCTTGTTTCTCTTTTGTATGGAGGAAGGCAACTGATTTATTTGAGTTAATTTTATACCCAGCCACTTTGCTGAAGTTGTTTATCAGCTTTAGTAGTTCTCTGGTGGAACTTTTGGGATCACTTAAATATACTATCATATCATCTGCAAATAGTGATATTTTGACTTCTTCTTTTCCGATCTGTATCCCCTTGACCTCCGTTTGTTGTCTGATTGCTCTGGCTAGAACTTCAAGAACTATATTGAATAAGTAGGGAGAGAGTGGGCAGTCTTGTCTAGTCCCTGATTTTAGTGGGATTGCTTCAAGTTTCTCTCCATTTAGTTTAATGTTAGCAACTGGTTTGCTGTATATGGCTTTTACTATGTTCAGGTATGGGCCTTGAATTCCTATTCTTTCCAGGACTTTTATCATGAAGGGGTATTGAATTTTGTCAAATGCTTTCTCAGCGTCTAATGAAATGATCATGTGGTTTTGTTCTTTCAGTTTGTTTATATAATGGATCACGTTGATGGTTTTCCGTATATTAAACCATCCCTGCATGCCTGGGATGAAGCCTACTTGGTCATGGTGGATGATTGTTTTGATGTGCTCTTGGATTTGGTTTGCCAGAATTTTGTTGAGTATTTTTGCGTCGATATTCATAAGGGAAATTGGTCTGAAGTTCTCTTTCTTTGTTGTGTCTTTGTGTGGTTTAGGTATAAGAGTAATTGTGGCTTCGTAGAAGGTATTCGGTAGTGATCCATCTGTTTCAATTTTGTGGAATAGTTTGGATAATATTGGTATGAGGTCTTCTATGAAGGTTTGATAGAATTCTGCACTAAACCCGTCTGGACCTGGGCTCTTTTTGCTTGGGAGACCTTTAATGACTGCTTCTATTTCCTTAGGAGTTATGGGGTTGTTTAACTGGTTTATCTGTTCCTGATTTAACTTCGGTACCTGGTATCTGTCTAGGAAATTGTCCATTTCCTGAAGATTTTCAAGTTTTGTTGAATATAGGTTTTTATAGTAAGATCTGATGATTTTTTGAATTTCCTCTGAATTTGTTGTTGTGTCTCCCTTTTCATTTCTGATTTTGTTAATTTGGACGCACTCTCTGTGTCCTCTCGTTAGTCTGGCTAAGGGTTTATCTATCTTGTTGATTTTCTCAAAGAACCAACTTTTGGTTCTGTTGATTCTTTCTATGGTCCTTTTTGTTTCTACTTGGTTGATTTCCGCTCTGAGTTTGATTATTTCCGGCCTTCTACTCCTCCTGGGTGTATTTGCTTCTTTTTGTTCTAGAGCTTTTAGGTGTGCTGTCAAGCTGCTGACATATGCTCTTTCCTGTTTCTTTCTGCAGGCACTCAGCTCTATGAGTTTTCCTCTTAGCACAGCTTTCATTGTGTCCCATAAGTTTGGGTATGTTGTACCTTCATTTTCATTAAATTCTAAAAAGTTTTTAATTTCTTTCTTTATTTCTTCCTTGACCAGGTTATCATTGAGTAGAGCATTGTTCAATTTCCAAGTATATGTGGGCATTCTTCCTTGATTGTTATTGAAGACCAGTTTTAGGCCGTGGTGGTCCGATAGCACGCATGGGATTATTTCTAACTTTCTGTACCTGTTGAGGTCTGTTTTTTGACCAATTATATGGTCAATTTTGGAGAAAGTACCATGAGGAGCTGAGAAGAAGTTATATCCTTTTGCTTTAGGATAGAATGTTCTATAAATATCCGTTAAGTCCATTTGGCTCATGACTTCTCTTAGTCTGTCTACATCTCTGTTTAATTTCTGTTTCCATGATCTGTCCATTGATGAGAGTGGGGTGTTGAAATCTCCCACTATTATTGTGTGAGGTGCAATGTGTGTTTTGAGCTTTAGTAAGGTTTCTTTTACATACGTAGGTGCCCTTGTATTTGGGGCATAGATATTTAGGATTGAGAGTTCATCTTGGTGGATTTTTCCTTTGATGAATATGAAGTGTCCTTCCTTATCTTTTTTGATGACTTTTAGTTGAAAATTGATTTTATTTGATATTAGAATGGCTACTCCAGCTTGCTTCTTCTGACCATTTGCTTGGAAAATTGTTTTCCAGCCTTTCACTCTGAGGTAATGTCTGTCTTTGTCTCTGAGGTGTGTTTCCTGTAGGCAGCAGAATGCAGGGTCCTCGTTGCGTATCCAGTTTGTTAGTCCATTTCTTTTTATTGGGGAGTTGAGGCCATTGATGTTGAGAGATATTAAGGAATAGTGATTATTGCTTCCCTTTATATTCATATTTGGATGTGAGGTTATGTTTGTGTGCTTTCATTCTCTTTGTTTTGTTGCCAAGACGATTAGTTTCTTGCTTCTTCTAGGGTATAGCTTGCCTCCTTATGTTGGGCTTTACCATTTATTATCCTTTGTAGTGCTGGATTTGTAGAAAGATATTGTGTAAATTTGGTTTTGTCATGGAATATCTTGGTTTCTCCATCTATATTAATTGAGAGTTTTGCAGGATACAGTAACCTGGGCTGGCATTTGTGTTCTCTTAGGGTCTGTATGACATCAGTCCAGGATCTTCTGGCCTTCATAGTTTCTGGCGAGAAGTTTGGTGTGATTCTGATAGGTCTGCCTTTATATGTTACTTGACCTTTTTCCCTTACTGCTTTTAATATTCTTTCTTTATTTTGTGCGTTTGGTGTTTTGACAATTATGTGACGGGAGGTGTTTCTTTTCTGGTCCAATCTATTTGGAGTTCTGCAGGCTTCTTGTATGCCTATGGGTATCTCTTTTTTAGGTTAGGGAAGTTTTCTTCTATGATTTTGTTGAAGATATTTACTGGTCCTTTGAGCTGGGAGTCTTCACTCTCTTCTATACCTATTATCCTTAGGTTTGATCTTCTCATTGAGTCCTGGATTTCCTGTATGTTTTGGACCAGTAGCTTTTTCTGCTTTACATTATCTTTGACAGTTCAGTCAATGATTTCTATGGAATCTTTTGCTCCTGAGATTCTCTCTTCCATCTCTTGTATTGTGTTGGTGAAGCTTGTATCTACAGCTCCTTGTCTCTTCTTTTGGTTTTCTATATCCAGGGTTGTTTCCATGTGTTCTTTCTTGATTGCTTCTATTTCCATTCTTAATTCCTTCAACTGTTTGATTGTGTTTTCCTGGAATTCTTTCAGGGATTTTTGCGATTCTTTCAGGGATTTTTGCGATTCCTCTCTGTAGGCTTCTACTTGTTTATTAATGTTTTCCTGTGTTTCCCTAAGGGAGTTCTTCACGTCTTTCTCGAAGTCCTCCAGCATCATGATCAAATATGATTTTGAAACTAGATCTTGCTTTTCTGGTGTGTTTGGATATTCCATGTGTGTTTTGGTGGGAGAATTGGGCTCCGATGATGCCATGTAGTCTTGGTTTCTGTTGCTTGGGTTCCTGCGCTTGTCTCTCGCCATCATATTATCTCTAGTGTTACTTTGTTCTTTTATTTCTGACAGTGGCTAGACTGTCCTATAAGCCTGTGTGTCAGGAGTGCTGTAGACCTGTTTTCCTCTCTTTCAGTCAGTTATGGGGACAGAGTGTTCTGCTTTCGGGCATGTAGTTTTTCCTCTCTACAGGTCTTCAGCTGTTCCTGTGGGCCTGTGTCTTGAGTTCACCAGGCAGCTTTTTTTTTTTTTTTGAAGTGGCTACACATATCTCCAGGCAGCTTTCTTGCAGCAGAAAAGTTGGTCTTACCTGTGGTCCCGAGGCTCAAGTTCGCTCGTGGGGTGCTGCCCACGGGCTCTCTGCAGCGGCAGCCACCAGGACGATATGCGCCACCCCTTCCGGGAGCTTCAGTGCACCAGGGTTCCAGATGGCCTTTGGTGTTTTCCTCTGGCGTCTGAGATGTGTGTACAGAGAGCAGTCCCTTCTGGTTTCCCAGGCTTGTTTGCCTCTCTGAAGGTTTAGCTCTCCCTCCCACGTGATTTGGGTGCAGAGAACTGTTTATCTGGTCTGTTTCCTTCAGGTTCCGGCGGTGTCTCAGGCAGGGGTCCTGCCGCTCCTGGCCCTCCCCCACGGGAGCCCAGAGGCCTTATACTGTTTCCTCTTGGGCCAGGGATTTGGGCAGGGGTGGGCAGTGTTGGTGGTCTCTTCCACTCTGCAGCCTCAGGAGTGCCCACCTGACCAGGCGGTGAGGTCTCTTTCCCAAGGGGTCTGGGAGCAGAGAGCTGCTGGGTGTGGACATCTTATAAACGATTCACATAGGCTACCAACCTGGTGGCTTCATTTCTCACAGTGGGAGTGTCTGTGAGTTAAGTGGAGAGAGTAAAAGATAGGACAGAGGAAGATTAAGAACAATTGACAACTGCATTCCAAGGCTTCCAGTAAGATTATATAGCACATGAAAAATGCACAGTTGTATATATATTTTACAGTGTAGAGCCGCTATAGGGAAGGGTACTCTCATCTTTTAAATCCACCACTTAGGGGATACAGAGACAGAGCTCTGTAATGTTTCATAAATATTTACTCAATATGGTTACTCATAGTCAAAACCAGTCAAAGCCACAGAAAATGTGGCTTTCAGCTGGCTGAAATACCACAGGTAAGTGCTGATTCCATTCCAAGGCACTACAGGTACAAACCAGTCCCGTTCCGCTTGAAGCAGTAATGGAGATGTAGTTGTCCCATTGACCTATGAGTTTGTACTTCAACCTGTAAAGCATAGCCACCATTTTGACGGGAAGGGTGTGGAATTGAATCAGAATTTTTCTTCAAACACATATTAGTTCTCGTTTATTTTTAAACAGCATGACTCTCTCAATTATGAGCTTTTTTTTGCTAAAATACAAATGTTAGGTTGGCCAGGCTTTCAAATTAAGTCCCCAAAATTACATGCTCTGCTTCAGATTTCAAGGAAGGAAGGAAGGAAGGAAGGAAGGAAGGCAGGAAGGAAGGAAGGAAGGAAGGAAGGAAGGAAGGAAGGAAGGAAGGAAAGAAAAATTTAAACTGGTAATTTTTCCTTAAGATGATCACCAAATGTGTTAGAAAATTAACTGAAATATTAACATAGAAAATAATATTACAACAAACATGTAAAAAAGCACTGCAATGATTCTAAAGAGAATTTGAAATTATATTTAAGCTAGGCTTTGGGGGGAAAAGTAAAACTCATAAAATTGAATCATGCAGGAAAGAAAGGCACTCCATTAAACACAAGAGTTTGAGTGAAGAATGCAGAGTAATCAAGAATGGTATTATTACTTGTAAGGTTAAGAACAGTCACCTGGCTGGTTTGGATGAAACAAAGAAAAATAAAATTGGAAAGTCTATCAGTTCTTGCAAGCTAGGATAAATATTTTCAGTGACTGAAGAGAGAAATTAAGAAAGATACTAGCAGGTTTGGGAAAGATCTCTTGAGGTATGTGAAGATTGAATATTGCAAAAACTGGTGTATTACTAAAAGCAATCTACAGATTCAATCAAAACCCAACAAATTGTAATGATACTCTTCTTAGACTATTTTAATCTTAAAATTCATAAAGACGTACAAATGACACTGAAGAGCCAAAACAATGCTAGTCATGAAATCCACTGCTGTCTGTATCATAACATCTGATCACAAATAACACTCAGGAGCTATGGTAACAAAAAGCAAGGTGTTGATACCAAAACAGACATGGACACCAACGGAATAGAATGAACAACACATAAGTAGACTCACATATCTACATTCAACCAACTTCTGATAAACCTATCAAAACATCTTTGGAGGGAAAAGGACAGCCTCTTCCATAAATAGAAAGCTGAATGTTGACGTGTAAAAGAATAAAAACAGATTATTATGTCTCAACCTACAGAAAAATAAATTCAAAATGGAGGAAAGACCTTAAAGGAAAACCTGTAATTTTGAAACTGCTAGGGAAAAGGTATAAGTAGAACACTTCAAGAAATAGTCACAGGTAAGGATTTCTGAAAAGGATGTCAACAGCTCAGGAAATAACTCCAAAATTTGGCAGTCAAGGTTGCCTACATGTACAAAGCTTCCACGCAGCAAACAAAGCAACCATCCAAGCAAAGAAGCAGCATACAGAACAGGGAAAATATTTCCCTAGTTTGACAGGGGATTATATCCAGAATCTATGAAGGTGTCAAAAATTTAAATACCAGAAACTGAAAAATCAGTCGGTCCATAAACGGTCAAGTGACTTAGATAGTTCTCAAGACAGGAAATACAAATGGCCAAAAATACATGAAAAAAAAAGTCTTTAGCCAGCAAAGAACTACAAGTTGAATGTTTACTGGAATTTCAGCTCGTTCAAGTCAGAATGACTATCATCAAAAATACGAGCAGCAAATGCTAATAAAGATGGTGAAGGAGGAACCGTTATGCATGCTAGAGGCTAGGTATTAGATCAGCCACTATATAACCGGTAAGAATATTTACCAAAAACATAAATACAGCTGCCACAGGATCCAATTACACTGCTCCTAGATATAGATAGAAACAATCTTATGCCAGTATGCTACAGAGATCCATGCATATTCATTTCTATTAATAGTCTATTCATTATAGTCATAGAGTCAACCTAGAGGTCCAAGAATAGATGAAAAAAGTAGGTATGTATGCACAATAAAAAAGTTATATAAAATTATAAAAATTCAGCCATGAAGAAGAAAGAAATTATGTCATTTGCAGGAAATATAATAGAACTAGGAAGCATCATGTCATGTAGAATAAACTATGCACAAATAAATATCAGATGATGTCTTTCACATGAGGAATCTAGATTTAATATGTATATTATATTATATTATATTACATTATGTTATATAGCATGGAATAGAGATAGAAGTGAGACAGGGTGGGAGGATGAAGATGTCTATGAAGGTAGGAATGGGAGGAAAAGAAAACCAACATCACATTTTCTCTCACATGTACAATCTAGTTTTAAATAATCACAAAATCTTATAAAGAATATAATCCAATGAGTGTTAAAGTATGCACATGAGAACACTGAAATTTCGTTACACATAAGTATTACCAGTTTCAATGGCTGGGTCATGAGATATTTTCTCCTTTGTGTTTTCCACATGTTACACAATGAACTTTATCCATGACATGGTGCTGAATAACTCTGATATCACCACTTAGAAAATCAAGTCAGAAGGCTGGTGAGGTTAGGGCTAACCTGGGCTACATAGCAAAACCATTTCAAAAGAAAAAAAATTGTATTAGGTTAAACAAAGAAAGATGCTGTTTCCTGTCATTCCCCAGACCTCCTCCACTCCGTCCTTAAGCAAATTAACAGAACTGATGTCATCACCTCTCCTTAAGAATAAAAATTTATGAGCACGCCCGCACACACGCACAAAGAGAGAAACAGACAGACAGACATAGAAGAAACGAATTAAAGCAGCAAATTCATTACATTTTTTGAAGCAAACATTTCCCAGAGAATGGGAAAAGAGGGTATTTTGTTTTATTTTATTCTTTGTAAGTGATAGATTGGCGGCATGGTTCAAAACTGCTGAGGAACCCCCTCAGCAGACAAATAAAATATACCAAAATAGTGTAGACAAATAAAATTTGTAGAGCGGAGTGAGAACTCTAGATTTCATTGGATGTTTCTCAGTAGACAAATAAACCACAGCAACATTGTGATTTTCCCCAGGAAAAATGTCAGAAGAAATCCATGGTCAAGGTCAACAGAGACAGGATGTAGACTATGGCAGTGCTTTAGGTAGTTAACTAAAGACCAGCACCAGAGAGACTCTAAGTCCTCATTAGTCCCCTTTTAGGGGGACTGAATAAACTCTGACCCTTAGACTACTACTAAGTAGCTAGAGTAGGAAGGGGCTTTATAGCCAGGTCAAGTCCCTTCTTTCATTGCCAATCTCATTTGCATCTTCACCGCTGGTCACCAGGGAGAATTAGAGTACTTGCTAGATGCCAGACAAACAGAGATCCTCGGATGGGCTGAGGAAACACATTCAAAAAGTAATTTAGTGCAAAAGAAAATACATTTAACCTAGATGCTCAATCACAAATAGGAACAAATATGAGATCATAAATATTTAAGAGATTTTACATTGCAAAAGAAGCTCCTTGAACTCAGATAAGACCTACCTATAACAGAAAGATGGAAGGACTTTAAAATGTTAATAGAAAGCGATTGGTGCAAGCGTTGAAAAGAATACAACCAGTAGCAGAATTATTAGCGTGCATCTGGAGTTGGGATGTGCAGCTCAATGGGAGAGGACATGCTTACCACGTGCAAGGTCCTGAGGCGAATCCCTAGTGACAACCCACCAAAACACTTGACTATGCTGGTTAACTGTTATACACAACTTGGCACAATCTAGAGTCACACAGGAAGAGGAAAGATCAGTCACACTACCCAAACCATGTCTGTGGCCTGATGAGGGTTAATGTGGGCGGGCCCAGCCCACTGTGGGTAGAGCCAGCCCTACGTAGATGAGTCTGGTCAGTTAAAGTTGAATGAGCCAGAGAGAGAAAAAGTGGGCAGCCTTCCTTCTTGGTCCCTGCCTGTGCTCTACCTTAGACTCCTATTCCCACTTCCCTCCATGATAGACTGTGACCTCGAAGTGTACGCCAAGTAAACCTTTCCTCTCCTAAGCTGCTCTTGGTCAGAGTGTTATATCACAACAGAATGAAACTGGGGCACTGTTCATACTACACAAGAGACTTGGCTAACAAACACTTAAAACAAACAGAAAGTTTAGTTAGGGACATTCAAGATCAACCCAGAATTAATAACTTTACCTAATAACCTGAGAATTTCAAAGATCCCATAATAACAGCAAAGAAAATCTGTATCATGAAACACGGAAAGCAATGGATACTAAATGCACTTCTAATAAGAATTGTACAATAAAAGAAAGCTATAAATTTAATAAATGAAAGTTAAAATCTCTAAATTAGAATAGGGTCAAACTTAAATGGAAAGATTCAATAAATAAATACATTTCAAAGATAAGCATTTTCCAAAATTAATGTGTGAATTTGTTATAATTCCAATTACAATTGGAACATGTCTGGAAATGAAATGCAGGAAAATGGAGTGTCCTGACTCATGTTGGATAGGGAAATAATGTGGAAGAACATATCTGAATGTTCTTGGCATTAACACAAGAACAGAGAAATGGACCAATATGTAAATATAAAGAAGTAATAGGTCAAATCTGAGAGGAGGGTCCACTGTTTCAGAAAAATGTTGAAATAACAAGCTTTCTATTTATAAACAGAATAAAACTTAAGTTCAATAAATTATGCTTCAAAAAGAATGTTGTGGTTTAGTGTATCGTTGATAAGAACACTCATCAAAATAAGGTGCCATCCTGTTTGTTTCCATTTGACATTGTCAAGAATCATGACTCAATTTTTAAATTGGCACATTCTAATTTACACTAGAATTTGAGCACATATAAAATTATTTGTTGACACTTTCTATTAATTCCTTAGTCTACTTTCCCATTGTATTAATTTTCATTATGGTATAGAGGATGAGATTCAGGACACCACGAGCATTTTCCTACTTAGCTAGTTCCCTAGGACCAACTTTTGAGTATTTTTAGTTGTCATTTTTCTGGTTCTTTTGGGTTTCTAGAGGTGCTTTATATCATTAACTATCTGTTAAAAATGCTGGAGCTAATACATATACAGCCACCAAACTAGATAAGATGGATGAAGCAAAGAAGTGCAGGCCGACAGGAGCCGGATGTAGATCGCTCCTAAGAGACACAGCCAGAATACAGCAAATACAGAGGTGAATGCCAGCAGCAAACCACTGAACTGAGAATAGGACCCCCGTGGAAGAAATCAGAGAAAGGACTGAAAGAGCTTGAAAGGGCTTGAGACACCATATGAACAACAATGCCAAGCAACCAGGGCTTCCAGGGACTAAGCCACTACCTAAAGACTATACATGAACTGACCCTGGACTCTGACCTCATAGGTAGTAATGAATATCCTAGTAAGAGCACCAGTGGAAGGGGAAGCCCTTGGTCCTGCCAAGACTGAACCCCCAGTGAACATGATTATTGGGGAGAGGGCGGTAATGGGGGGAAGATGGGGAAGGGAACACCCCTATAGAAGGGAAAGGGGAGGGGTTAGGGCGATGTTGGCCCAGAAACCATAACAATCAAAATGTAAATAAGAAATACTCAAGTTAATAAAATGGGAAAAAAAATACTGGAGCTGGGCATATTGGCACACACCTGTAAGTCCAGCACTAAGGAAGCTGAAGCAGTGGAAACAAGAACTCATGAGTTCAAGGTTCAAGACTAGCCTGGGTTCTCAAGTGAGACCTATTGTCAGTAAATAAATAAAAATAAATAAGATGCTGAAAGTAATTTACTTTTTTTTTATTTTTTTTTTATTAACTTGAGTATTTCTTATATACATTTCGAGTGTTATTCCCTTTCCCGGTTTCCGGGCAAACATCACCCTCCCCCCTCCCCTTCCTTATGGGTGTTCCCCTCCCAACCCTCCCCCCATTGCCGCCCTCCCCCCATAGACTAGTTCACTGGGGGTTCAGTCTTAGCAGGACCCAGGGCTTCCCCTTCCACTGGTGCTCTTACTAGGATATTCATTGCTACCTATGGGGTCAGAGTCCAGGGTCAGTCCATGTATAGTCTTTAGGTAGTGGCTTAGTCCCTGGAAGCTCTGGTTGCTTGGCATTGTTGTACTTTTGGGGTCTCGAGCCCCTTCAAGCTCTTCCAGTTCTTTCTCTGATTCCTTCAATAGGGGACCTGTTCTCAGTTCAGTGGTTTGCTGCTGGCATTCGCCTCTGTATTTGCTGTATTCTGGCTGTGTCTCTCAGGAGCGATCTACATCCGGCTCCTGTCGGTCTGCACTTCTTTGCTTCATCCACCTTGTCTAATTGGGTGGCTGTATATGTATGGGCCACATGTGGGGCAGGCTCTGAATGGGTGTTCCTTCAGTCTCTGTTTTAATCTTTGCCTCTCCCTTCCCTGCCAAGGGTATTCTTTTTCCTCATTTAAAGAAGGATGAAGCATTCACATTTTGATCATCCGTCTTGAGTTTCGTTTGTTCTAGGGATCTAGGGTAATTCAAGCATTTGGGCTAATAGCCACTTATCAATGAGTGCATACCATGTATGTCTTTCTGTGATTGGGTTAGCTCACTCAGGATGATATTTTCCAGTTCCAACCATTTGCCTACGAATTTCATAAACTCGTTGTTTTTGATAGCTGAGTAATATTCCATTGTGTAGATGTACCACATTTTCTGTATCCATTCCTCTGTTGAAGGGCATCTGGGTTCTTTCCATTTTCTGGCTATTATAAATAAGGCTGCGATGAACATAGTGGAGCACGTGTCTCTTTTATATGTTGAGGCATCTTTTGGGTATATGCCCAAGAGAGGTATAGCTGGATCCTCAGGCAGTTCAATGTCCAATTTTCTGAGGAACCTCCAGACTGATTTCCAGAATGGTTTTACCAGTCTGCAATCCCACCAACAATGGAGGAGTGTTCCTCTTTCTCCACATCCTCGCCAGCATCTGCTGTCACCTGAGTTTTTGATCTTAGCCAATCGCATTGGTGTGAGGTGAAATCTCAGGGTAGTTTTGATTTGCATTTCCCTTATGACTAAAGATGTTGAACATTTCTTTAGGTGTTTCTCAGCCATTCGGCATTCCTCAGCTGTGAATTCTTTGTTTAGCTCGGAACCCCATTTTTTAATAGGGTTATTTGTTTCCCTGCGGTCTAACTTCTTGAGTTCTTTGTATATTTTGGATATAAGGCCTCTATCTGTTGTAGGATTGGTAAAGATCTTTTCCCAATCTGTTGGTTGCCGTTTTGTCCTAACCACAGTGTCCTTTGCCTTACAGAAGCTTTGCAGTTTTATGAGATCCCATTTGTCGATTCTTGATCTTAGAGCATAAGCCATTGGTGTTTTGTTCAGGAAATTTTTTCCAGTGCCCATGTGTTCCAGATGCTTCCCTAGTTTTTCTTCTATTAGTTTGAGTGTGTCTGGTTTAATGTGGAGGTCCTTGATCCACTTGGACTTAAGCTTTGTACAGGGTGATAAGCATGGATCGATCTGCATTCTTTTACATGTTGCCCTCCAGTTGAACCAGCACCATTTGCTGAAAATGCTATCTTTTTTCCATTGGATGGTTTTGGCTCCTTTGTCAAAAATCAAGTGACCATAGGTGTGTGGGTTCATTTCTGGGTCTTCAATTCTATTCCATTGGTCTATCTGTCTGTCTCTGTACCAATACCATGCAGTTTTTATCACTATTGCTCTGTAATACTGCTTGAGTTCAGGGATAGTGATTCCCCCTGAAGTCCTTTTATTGTTGAGGATAGCTTTAGCTATCCTGGGTTTTTTGTTATTCCAGATGAATTTGCAAATTGTTCTGTCTAACTCTTTGAAGAATTGGATTGGTATTTTGATGGGGATTGCATTGAATCTGTAGATTGCTTTTGGTAAAATGGCCATTTTTACTATATTAATCCTGCCAATCCATGAGCAAGGGAGATCTTTCCATCTTCTGAGGTCTTCTTCAATTTCTTTCCTCAGTGTCTTGAAGTTCTTATTGTACAGATCTTTTACTTGCTTGTTTAAAGTCACACCGAGGTACTTTATATTATTTGGGTCTATTATGAAGGGTGTCGTTTCCCTCATTTCTTTCTCGGCTTGTTTCTCTTTTGTATAGAGGAAGGCAACTGATTTATTTGAGTTAATTTTATACCCAGCCACTTTGCTGAAGTTGTTTATCAGCTTTAGTAGTTCTCTGGTGGAACTTTTGGGATCACTTAAATATACTATCATGTCATCTGCAAATAGTGATATTTTGACCTCTTCTTTTCCGATCTGTATCCCTTTGATCTCCTTTTGTTGTCTGATTGCTCTGGCTAGAACTTCAAGAACTATATTGAATAAGTAGGGAGAGAGTGGGCAGCCTTGTCTAGTCCCTGATTTTAGTGGGATTGCTTCAAGTTTCTCTCCATTTAGTTTAATGTTAGCAACTGGTTTGCTGTATATGGCTTTTACTATGTTTAGGTATGGGCCTTGAATTCCTATTCTTTCCAGGACTTTTATCATGAAGGGGTGTTGAATTTTGTCAAATGCTTTCTCAGCATCTAATGAAATGATCATGTGGTTCAGTTCTTTCAGTTTGTTTATATAATGGATCACGTTGATGGTTTTCCGTATATTAAACCATCCCTGCATGCCTGGGATGAAGCCTACTTGATCATGGTGGATGATTGTTTTGATGTGCTCTTGAATTCGGTTTGCCAGAATTTTATTGAGTATTTTTGCGTCGATATTCATAAGGGAAATTGGTCTGAAGTTCTCTTTCTTTGTTGTGTCTTTGTGTGGTTTAGGTATAAGAGTAATTGTGGCTTCGTAGAAGGAATTCGGTAGTGCTCCATCTGTTTCAATTTTGTGGAATAGTTTGGATAATATTGGTATGAGGTCTTCTATGAAGGTTTGATAGAATTCTGCACTAAACCCGTCTGGACCTGGGCTCTTTTTGGTTGGGAGACCTTTAATGACTGCTTCTATTTCCTTAGGAGTTATGGGGTTGTTTAATTGGTTTATCAGTTCCTGATTTAACTTCGATACCTGGTATCTGTCTAGGAAATTGTCCATTTCCTGAAGATTTTCAAATTTTGTTGAATATAGGTTTTTATAGTAAGATCTGATGATTTTTTGAATTTCCTCTGAATCTGTAGTTATGTCTCCCTTTTCATTTCTGATTTTGTTAATTTGGACACACTCTCTGTGTCCTCTCGTTAGTCTGGCTAAGGGTTTATCTATCTTGTTGATTTTCTCAAAGAACCAACTTTTGGTTCTGTTGATTCTTTCTATGGTCCTTTTTGTTTCTACTTGGTTGATTTCAGCTCTGAGTTTGATTATTTCCTGCCTTCTACTCCTCCTGGGTGTATTTGCTTCTTTTTGTTCTAGAGCTTTTAGGTGTGCTGTCAAGCTGCTGACATATGCTCTTTCCTGTTTCTTTCTGCAGGCACTCAGCGCTATGAGTTTTCCTCTTAGCACAGCTTTCATTGTGTCCCATAAGTTTGGGTATGTTGTATCTTCATTTTCATTAAATTCTAAAAAGTTTTTAATTTCTTTCTTT
Source organism: Rattus norvegicus (assembly GCF_021556685.1). Taxonomy (NCBI): domain Eukaryota; kingdom Metazoa; phylum Chordata; class Mammalia; order Rodentia; family Muridae; genus Rattus; species Rattus norvegicus. The sequence goes on along the minus strand of NC_141544.1, from coordinate 38,044,839 downwards.
ATTTCTTCCTTGACCAGGTTATCATTGAGTAGAGCATTGTTCAATTTCCACATATATGTGGGCATTCTTCCCTTATTGTTATTGAAGACCAGTTTTAGGCCGTGGTGGTCCGATAGCACGCATGGGATTATTTCTATCTTCCTGTACCTGTTGAGGCCCGTTTTTTGACCAATTATATGGTCAATTTTGGAGAAAGTACCATGAGGAGCTGAGAAGAAGGTATATCCTTTTGCTTTAGGATAGAATGTTCTATAAATATCCGTTAAGTCCATTTGGCTCATGACTTCTCTTAGTCTGTCGACATCACTGTTTAATTTCTGTTTCCATGATCTGTCCATTGATGAGAGTGGGGTGTTGAAATCTCCCACTATTATTGTGTGAGGTGCAATGTGTGTTTTGAGCTTTAGTAAGGTTTCTTTTACGTATGTAGGTGCCCTTGTATTTGGGGCATAGATATTTAGGATTGAGAGTTCATCTTGGTTGATTTTTCCTTTGATGAATATGAAGTGTCCTTCCTTATCTTTTTTGATGACTTTTAGTTGGAAATTGATTTTATTTGATATTAGAATGGCTACTCCAGCTTGCTTCTTCTGACCATTTGCTTGGAAAATTGTTTTCCAGCCTTTCACTCTGAGGTAGTGTCTGTCTTTGTCTCTGAGGTGTGTTTCCTGTAGGCAGCAGAATGCAGGGTCCTCGTTGCGTATCCAGTTTGTTAATCTATGTCTTTTTATTGGGGAGTTGAGGCCATTGATATTGAGAGATATTAAGGAATAGTGATTATTGCTTCCCGTTATATTCATATTTGGATGTGAGGTTATGTTTGTGTGCTTTCATTCTCTTTGTTTTGTTGCCAAGACGATTAGTTTCTTGCTTCTTCTAGGGTATAGCTTGCCTCCTTATGTTGGGCTTTACCATTTATTATCCTTTGTAGTGCTGGATTTGTAGAAAGATATTGTGTAAATTTGGTTTTGTCATGGAATATCTTGGTTTCTCCATCAATGTTAATTGAGAGTTTTGCTGGATACAGTAACCTGGGCTGGCATTTGTGTTCTCTTAGGGTCTGTATGACATCAGTCCGGGATCTTCTGGCCTTCATTGTTTCTGGCGAGAAGTCTGGTGTGATTCTGATAGGTCTCCCTTTATATGTTACTTGACCTTTTTCCCTTACTGCTTTTAATATTCTTTCTTTATTTTGTGCGTTTGGTGTTTTGACAATCATGTGACGGGAGGTGTTTCTTTTCTGGTCCAATCTATTTGGAGTTCTGTAGGCTTCTTGTATGTCTATGGATATCTCTTTTTTTAGGTTAGGGAAGTTTTCTTCTATGATTTTGTTGAAGATATTTACTGGTCCTTTGAACTGGGAGTCTTCACTCTCTTCTATACCTATTATCCTTAGGTTTGATCTTCTCATTGAGTCCTGGATTTCCTGTATGTTTTGGACCAGTAGCTTTTTCCGCTTTACATTATCTTTGACAGTTGAGTCAATGATTTCTATGGAATCTTCTGCTCCTGAGATTCTCTCTTCCATCTCTTGTATTCTGTTGGTGAAGCTTGTATCTACAGCTCCTTGTCTCTTCTTTTGGTTTTCTATATCCAGGGTTGTTTCCATGTGTTCTTTCTTGATTGCTTCTATTTCCATTTTTAATTCCTTCAACTGTTTGATTGTGTTTTCCTGGAATTCTTTTAGGGATTTTTGCGATTCCTCTCTGTAGGCTTTTACTTGTTTATTAATGTTTTCCTGTGCTTCCCTAAGTGTGTTCATGTCTTTCTTGAAGTCCTCCAGCATCATGATCAAATATGATTTTGAAACTAATTCTTGCTTTTCTGGTGTGTTTGGATATTCCATGTTTGTTTTGGTGGGAGAATTGGGCTCCGATGATGCCATGTAGTCTTGGTTTCTGTTGCTTGGGTTCCTGCGCTTGCCTCTCGCCATCAGATTATCTCTAGTGTTACTTTGTTCTGCTATTTCTGACAGTGGCTAGACTGTCCTATAAGCCTGTGTGTCAGGAGTGCTGTAGACCTGTTTTCCTCTCTTTCAGTCAGTTATGGGGACAGAGTGTTCTGCTTTCGGGCGTGTAGTTTTTCCTCTCTACAGGTCTTCAGCTGTTCCTGTGGGCCTGTGTCTTGAGTTCACCAGGCAGCTTTCTTGCAGCAGAAAATTTGGTCTTACCTGTGGTCCCGAGGCTCAGGTTTGCCCGTGGGGTGCTGCCCAGGTCCTCTCTGCAGCGGCAGCAACCAGGAAGACCTGTGCCGCCCCTTCCGGGAGCTTCAGTGCACCAGGGTATCCGGTCTGTTTCCTTCAGGGTCCGGCGGTGTCTCTGGCAGGGGTCCTGCAGCTCCTGGGCCCTCCCCCACGGGAGCCCAGAGGCCTTATACAGTTTCCTCTTGGGCCAGGGATGTGGGCAGGGGTGAGCAGTGTTGGTGGTCTCTTCCGCTCTGCAGCCTCAGGAGTGCCCACCTGACCAGGCAGTTGGGTCTCTCTCTCACCGGGTCTGGGAGCAGAGAGCTGCTGCGGGCCGGGATCCGCGGGTGTGGGACTTCCGGTAAACACAGAACGTGCCCGGTCCTAGAGAAATTCTGCTTCCGTGTGTCCCAAGCTCACCAGGCAGCTTTCTTGCAGCAGAAAATTTGGTCTTACCTGTGGTCCCGAGGCTCAGTTTTGCCCGTGGGGTGCTGCCCAGGGGCTCTCTGCAGCGGCAGCAACCAGGAAGACCTGTGCCGCCCCTTCCGGGAGCTTCAGTGCACCAGGGTTCCAGATGGTCTTTGGCTTTTTCCTCTAGTGTCCGAGACGTGTGTGCAGGGAGCAGTCTCTTCTGATTTCCCAGGCTTGTCTGCCTCTCTGAAGGTTTAGCTCTCCCTCCCACGGGATTTGGGTGCAGAGAACTGTTTATCCGGTCTGTTTCCTTCAGGGTCCGGCGGTGTCTCTGGCCGTAATTTACTTTTAACAAAAACTACTGAAACTGTGTATCACGCCTAGGTTGTGTCTAAGCAGAACTGTGCTTGCTGCCATACACAGGACCGTGGGTTCAATCTCAAGCTCTACAAAACAAACTCTCACTAAGGAAATGTTAACTACTTAGATTTCGTCATCTAAACAGGTGTGTTCAATGGTATAATGGAATACCATTAGATCCATAAGTATGTACAATTAAAATAGGTTTTAAAATCTTGGTATTAGGAAACAGAATAGAACCTTACACCTTACTTAATCTTAATTTAGAAAATGTACTCATAGAAACAAAAAAAGTCTTGAAGTTAAAAGATTTGCTATGTAAAAGTTTAAATTTTTAATAATGGGAAGGTTATAAATAAAGGAAATTCAGAGTTAAAAGACTAAAGCCACTATAAAGTGAAGACCAGGAGGTAAACAAATCATATGTCAGCCATTGCATAAAATATTATATACCACAGTAGTAGTTTATGCATGATACTTAGGAGGCTAGAGCGTGAAGGCTCTATGTTTGAGATGAACTTGGCCAGTATAAATCGACCCTATTTTGAAATAAACAAATGAACAAAAATTATGTTATAGTAGTTTTATAATAAAACAAAAATGAAATGGCATAGAATGTTCATCAAGATATATTAGGGAAATAAAATCTTTATGAAAAACAGAAAGGCAGGTAATTAGCTTGTTTTATAGTACTTGACTCCAGTAGAGGAGGCAAGGGGTTAGAAGGGAGTAAAGCCGGTTCTAAATTTTTATTGTTTGACTTTTTACAAAAACTACTAACATGTAAGAGAAGAAATGATATATGCAGGAAGCTTACGATGGCTCACATTCATAGCTTGTGAGCGTCTAACAAGATGAAACAACCATTTTTTGTCATGTAGAGTAAGGGCAAACTTGGTGGTAGTGTGCACATAGGCCCTGGAGCTTGTCTTATGGTTGAGCTTATCAGGGTAAAGAAGAAAAGTGAGTGTGTGTGTTTGTTCATTTGCTTGTTTGTATGGCCTACTTCTAAAGTGACAGGTGACAGTCTAAACTAGGTGACAGGCCTCACTGGTCAGCTGTCAACAGCTCCTCAGGCTGAAGTCAGACTGGCTCATCTTGTATAGGCCTTGATCAGGCATCCAGAGCTGCTGTTGAGTTCACTGGTCCAGAAATCCTGTCAAGTGCTGACTTTATCTTTCCCCAGTCTTCTCTGGCCTTTGACTCTTACAATCTTTCCTCCTCTCTTTCCATAGTGGTCCCTGAACTTTGTCGGAGAGCATATGATATACTACACACACACACACACACACACACACACACACACAGTCTCCACATCTTAACCACTGTGTTAAGGACTAAGAGCAGCACAAATCTGTGACAATACCATACTTACAGGGCAATTTGCTACTGTGTCCATTTAGCAAAATAATAGTACTAGGGTTCATGCCTAAGACCTACACATGGGTTCTTGGCCAGATTTACAGAAACAGGTATGTTTTCTTCCATTGAAAGGGTCTTGGATCCAACCAGAAAGCTTATTAAAGAGGAATGATGGATCTTAATGCAAGCCAGCCCCATTCCTCTTCACACCTAGATTCCCTTTGCTGACAGGCCTGATGTCATGTGCTGAGCACCACTCCTGAGCCTGAGCCTCTCCCTTCACCCTCACCCCAGTTCCCTATTCTGTCAGTCACAGTTCTCTGTCTTGTCTTCTCCTGCAGGATCACTTTATATGCGTGGAGACCGCCCCTGGTAGCACAGCTTGCATAACTAACTTTCCACTTGTCTAACTATAAGGGGGAAAACACACTGAAAGAATAAATACCAGAAGAATATGATGGAAACAAACCAAACAAACAAACAGAAAAAAGCTCTTACTTTCCTAAAACCTCAAAAAGTCACAGACAGACTAGGAGCATCTGAAGGAATAACTTTGTGAAGACGGATATAAAATTAAAGAGCGAGTGAGGAAGGCAGAGAAGCCCGAATTCACTAGAAAAAGCTAACATCATAAGCAATAGAAAGAACTACGGCACAGAAACAAATTGTAGATATTTTCCACTCCTGCACATGACTGTGAACCCAATCCCCAGAGCATCAAAACTAAAAATAAAAAAATGACATGTACGTGCACATGTGTGTGTGTGTGTGTGTGTGTGTACATATAAAACAAAGAAACAAATATGAAGCTAAAAGTGGGAGTTCAATAAATCTATCAAAAAATAATATCCAGGAGCTGGGGTTATGACTGAGCAGCTATAGGCACTGGCCATCAAGCCTGACAGTGTGAGTTAGAACACATGGTAGAAGGAAAGAACTGACTCCCACAAAATGTCCTCTCACCTCCATATGCATGTATGCACATACAGAGACATACAGACACACACACACACACAGGCACACACACACACACACGCACGCGCACGCACTTACAGCAAAAAATAAACAATTCCAATTAAAAAATTCAGGAGACAATGTTTCTAAAATAAAGGGAGGTCTGCACTGGTGAATCAAAAAGACATACCATATTTCAGAAGAAAGCAATTCGTTGCAGTAATTAACATGATATATTCTAGTGAGGCTGCATATTCTTAAAACTCAGAATGAAATTATGTGAGCATTCATTCAGAACAAGCAGTCACCTACCGCAGAGGAAATCAGTGACCTAGTCTTTACTTCAATGACATTTTAGTACCAAATACAGTGAACTAGAAGAGATTATAGATAGTTCCTCACAAGAGGTAGAATCTTCCATTTGGCCCACCCCAGCCCCCAAAGGAACTTGAGGGAGGAACTCATGGCTTCTAAGAACTTCTGATTTGTGTTGAACTTATTAATATGCAAAACTAAAGTTGAACAATTTATAGGTTTATAAGCATTGAAGTGTGTCACTAAGAGAATGGCTGGGGACAATGGGAAAGGTCTACCCTAGCATATGCCAAGGCCTAGGTTCGAAAAAACTGGGTTTTAATCCTAGCATACATGTCCACTACACACACACACACACACACACACACACACACACACACACACACATGCACAACTAAGAAAAAAAATCCTCTAACAGCACCAGTAGATTATAATAATAAAAAAAAGACAGCGTGCCAATTTCCTAACCCTTTAAAACGAAATCTAAAGACATCTATTCTTGATGCTTTGAGTCTTTCTAGTAATTCCCTTGTCAGAAAAGGCTCCGTTGGCCATTCCCTGAAGAAGGACCTGCTGGCAGTGAGTTATTTTAGGTTTTCCACATCTGAGGTCTTTATTTTACCTTCTTTTTTTTTTTCTTTTTTGAAGAATGTTTTCACGGGAAATAAAATTGTAGGATGGCAATTCTTTGCTTTCCCGGCTTTAAAAAATGGTCTTCTGTCTTTTTTCTGATCTTCATGGGTTCTGTGAGAAATATGAAGTCATTAGACTCATGGTCCCCTTAAAAGTAATGAGTTGTGTTTCTATAACTGCTTGCAAGATTGTTTTTTTTTCTTTTTCTTCGGTTTTCAATAGTTTGTTTTTGATGTATCTAGATGTTTTAGTTTGTTTCGTGTTGTTATAACGGACTCTTGCTGTATTCGTCCACTTTTCATTGCTGTAACAAAATATCAAAGGCAGTCTATTTCCAAACAGCGGAGTGCCAGCAAGGCCCCACAGAAGATAGCACCACAGGAGCATGGAAGGAAGGAAAAACTCACATTGCCAAATGGGAAGCCAGTGAGAAGGTATTGGGCCAGGCTTGGGATTTTCTTTGAAGAAATAACCAGAGTCTGGTGAGAACTAACTTAATCCTTTCCACCACAGGAGGCCATGGGCCCCTAGGATGGGAGGAAAGAGGCACAATGATCCCATTTGGACTTGTTTTATTATGGGGCCATTTGCCCCCACAGTGAATTTCCATTTCTTTGAACAGCAGACTTTCCCTTGCCTGTGATGGGTCTCTGTGTCCTCATTAGACCATAAAGGAAAGAAAACGGGGTCCATTCTGGCCCTAACAAAACAATTGTTTTCTCCCAATGCACTAAGGCACAGGATCCCAACACAGCTGTTTCCAGTCTCACATACTCACAATCAAAACCAGAGTCCCCAACCTTGCTCTAGGAGGTCTACAAGAACATATTGGGAGCAATAGAAGATACAAGAAAGGGAAGATCACCATGTGGGATGCCTGAAACCCAAACAAAGCCCAACCCTCTCCACCACCCCAGTCAATGGCACCAGCTCTGGGACCTACTTTTCCACCTGAGAGAAGTTTACTTGTTATGCTTGCCAATAAACCTCATATTAACTATGTTCTGGGATATTTTCCTCTTGTAATTCTTTAATTAAGAGAGGAAGACCAACCCATCTGCTAACTGGTTACCCAAAGTCAAACCCTTCAGTAACCCAAAGATCTCTCACTGGGCTCCAATTCAGCAAGTCTACTATCTCCAGTCTCTGCACTGAGGACTAAGCCTCAGTCATAGGCTTCAGTGTAGAACTCCCTGAGGACATCCACACTATTGGAAACATGGACCTGGATCATTCATGAACAGTAATTGATCACTGGGTTCGTGGTTCTGGAGAACCAGAACACCTTTAAGGAGATGCCAGCATCTACTGAGAACCTCCATGCTCTTTATGATCCATGGCAAAAGCAGCACAAGGTTGTGTAACAAAGCCACTGGATCACTGTCTTAGTTCCTGTTCTGTTCATGTGAAGACACACCATGGCCAATGTCACTTAAGAGGAGAAATTATTTAACTAGGGGCTTGCTTACAGTTTCAGAGGGGAAGTCTATAATCATCACGGGATGGAGCAAGGTAACAGGTAGGCGAGTAGGCAGACATGGTTCTTGAACAGTAGCTGAGAGTTTATGTACTGCTCTAAGGCAGGAGGCAGAGACAATGAGACTGGCTTGTGAAACCTCAAAACTCACTCTCTGGGACATATTTTCCCCAACAATGACAGCCCTCCTAATGCTTACTAAAACAGTCCATCAATTGGAATCTAAACATTCAAATATATGCAAACCACCAAAATCACTAATGTTGTTCTCATAAGGCAGAGTCCTCACCTCTCATTAGGGCTTAAAGCTCAACATCATTGAAGACTAAATTTGTGGTGCATCAAATGTGTGGCACATACGAAAACCCCAGAACTAAGTACAAGGTTCTTTGCATTAATTTTATCTAGATTACCCTGAGTTTTATGAACCTATAAGGCCTATAAAGAAACCATAAAATTTAAAGATTTGGAAATATTTAATCAAGTATTTATTGCCACCCCAAAAATTCTTTCTTCTGGATTCTGATGACATACAATTAGACATTAAAGATGTTTTATTTTGGTAAATTCTCCTGGTCCTCTTCAGTTTCTTCTTTCTCTCAGAGATGTCATTTTTACTCTTAGAAGTCACTGTCTCTATCCACTCCCATCTTCATTCTATTAAGATGGTCTGATGGAGGCAGCAGCTCTCTGCTCCCAGACCCGGTGAGAGAGAAACCCAACCGCCTGGTCAGGTGGGCACTCCTGAGGCTGCAGAGCGGAAGAGACCACCAACACTGCTCACCCCTGCCCACATCCCTGGCCCAAGAGGAAACTGTATAAGGCCTCTGGGCTCCCGTGGGGGAGGGCCCAGGAGCGGCAGGACCCCGCCGGACCCTGAAGGAAACAGAACAGATAAACAGTTCTCTGCACCCAAATCCCGTGGGAGGGAGAGCTAAACCTTCAGAGAGGCGGACAAGCCTGGGAAACCAGAAGAGACTGCTCCCTGCACACACATCTCGGACGCCAGAGGAAAAAGCCAAGGACCATCTGGAACCCTGGTGCACTGAAGCTCCCGGAAGGGGCGGCACAGGTCTTCCTGGTTGCTGCCGCTGCAGAGAGCCCGTGGGCAGCACCCCACGAGCGAACTTGAGCCTCGGGACCACAGGTAAGACCAACTTTTCTGCTGCAAGAAAGCTGCCTGGTGAACTCAAGACACAGGCCCACAGGAACAGCTGAAGACCTGTAGAGAGGAAAAACCACACGCCCGAAAGCAGAACACTCTGTCCCCATAACTGACTGAAAGAGAGGAAAACAGGTCTACAGCACTCCTGACACACAGGCTTATAGGACAGTCTAGCCACTGTCAGAAACAGCAGAACAAAGTAACACTAGAGATAATCTGATGGCGAGAGGCAAGCGCAGGAACCCAAGCAACAGAAACCAAGACTACATGCCATCATCGGAGCCAAATTCTCCCACCAAAACAAACATGGAATATCCAAACACACCAGAAAAGCAAGATCTAGTTTCAAAATCATATTTGATCATGATGCTGGAGGACTTCAAGAAAGACATGAACACACTTAGGGAAGCACAGGAAAACATTAATAAACAAGTAAAAGCCTACAGAGAGGAATCGCAAAAATCCCTGAAAGAATTCCAGGAAAACACAATCAAACAGTTGAAGGAATTAAAAATGGAAATAGAAGCAATCAAGAAAGAACACATGGAAACAACCCTGGATATAGAAAACCAAAAGAAGAGACAAGGAGCTGTAGATACAAGCTTCACCAACAGAATACAAGAGATGGAAGAGAGAATCTCAGGAGCAGAAGATTCCATAGAAATCATTGACTCAACTGTCAAAGATAATGTAAAGCGGAAAAAGCTACTGGTCCAAAACATACAGGAAATCCAGGACTCAATGAGAAGATCAAACCTAAGGATAATAGGTATAGAAGAGAGTGAAGACTCCCAGCTCAAAGGACCAGTAAATATCTTCAACAAAATCATAGAAGAAAACTTCCCTAACCTAAAAAAAGAGATACCCATAGACATACAAGAAGCCTACAGAACTCCAAATAGATTGGACCAGAAAAGAAACACCTCCCGTCACATAATCGTCAAAACACCAAACGCACAAAATAAAGAAAGAATATTAAAAGCAGTAAGGGAAAAAGGTCAAGTAACATATAAAGGGAGACCTATCAGAATCACACCAGACTTCTCGCCAGAAACTATGAAGGCCAGAAGATCCTGGACTGATGTCATACAGACCCTAAGAGAACACAAATGCCAGCCCAGGTTACTGTATCCAGCAAAACTCTCAATTAACATTGATGGAGAAACCAAGATATTCCATGAGAAAACCAAATTTACACAATATCTTTCTACAAATCCAGCACTACAAAGGATAATAAATGGTAAAGCCCAACATAAGGAGGCAAGCTATACCCTAGAAGAAGCAAGAAACTAATCGTCTTGGCAACAAAACAAAGAGAATGAAAGCACACAAACATAACCTCACATCCAAATATGAATATAACGGGAAGCAATAATCACTATTCCTTAATATCTCTCAATATCAATGGCCTCAACTCCCCAATAAAAAGACATAGATTAACAAACTGGATACGCAACGAGGACCCTGCATTCTGCTGCCTACAGGAAACACACCTCAGAGACAAAGACAGACACTACCTCAGAGTGAAAGGCTGGAAAACAACTTTCCAAGCAAATGGTCAGAAGAAGCAAGCTGGAGTAGCCATTCTAATATCAAATAAAATCAATTTCCAACTAAAAGTCATCAAAAAAGATAAGGAAGGACACTTCATATTCATCAAAGGAAAAATCAACCAAGATGAACTCTCAATCCTAAATACCTATGCCCCAAATACAAGGGCACCTACATACGTAAAAGAAACCTTACTAAAGCTCAAAACACACATTGCACCTCACACAATAATAGTGGGAGATTTCAACACCCCACTCTCATCAATGGACAGATCATGGAAACAGAAATTAAACAGTGATGTCGACAGACTAAGAGAAGTCATGAGCCAAATGGACTTAACGGATATTTATAGAACATTCTATCCTAAAGCAAAAGGATATACCTTCTTCTCAGCTCCTCATGGTACTTTCTCCAAAATTGACCATATAATTGGTCAAAAAACGGGCCTCAACAGGTACAGAAAGATAGAAATAATCCCATGCGTGCTATCGGACCACCACGGCCTAAAACTGGTCTTCAATAACAATAAGGGAAGAATGCCCACATATATGTGGAAATTGAACAATGCTCTACTCAATGATAACCTGGTCAAGGAAGAAATAAAGAAAGAAATTAAAAACTTTTTAGAATTTAATGAAAATGAAGATACAACATACTCAAACTTATGGGACACAATGAAAGCTGTGCTAAGAGGAAAACTCATAGCGCTGAGTGCCTGCAGAAAGAAACAGGAAAGAGCATATGTCAGCAGCTTGACAGCACACCTAAAAGCTCTAGAACAAAAAGAAGCAAATACACCCAGGAGGAGTAGAAGGCAGGAAATAATCAAACTCAGAGCTGAAATCAACCAAGTAGAAACAAAAAGGACCATAGAAAGAATCAACAGAACCAAAAGTTGGTTCTTTGAGAAAATCAACAAGATAAATAAACCCTTAGCCAGAAAACGAGAGGACACAGAGAGTGTGTCCAAATTAACAAAATCAGAAATGAAAAGGGAGACATAACTACAGATTCGGAGGAAATTCAAAAAATCATCAGATCTTACTATAAAAACCTATATTCAACAAAATTTGAAAATCTTCAGGAAATGGACAATTTCCTAGACAGATACCAGGTATCGAAGTTAAATCAGGAACAGATAAACCAGTTAAACAACCCCATAACTCCTAAGGAAATAGAAGCAGTCATTAAAGGTCTCCCAACCAAAAAGAGCCCAGGTCCAGACGGGTTTAGTGCAGAATTCTATCAAACCTTCATAGAAGACCTCATACCAATATTATCCAAACTATTCCACAAAATTGAAACAGATGGAGCACTACCGAATTCCTTCTACGAAGCCACAATTACTCTTATACCTAAACCACACAAAGACACAACAAAGAAAGAGAACTTCAGACCAATTTCCCTTATGAATATCGACGCAAAAATACTCAATAAAATTCTGGCAAACCGAATTCAAGAGCACATCAAAACAATCATCCATCATGATCAAGTAGGCTTCATCCCAGGCATGCAGGGATGGTTTAATATACGGAAAACCATCAACGTGATCCATTATATAAACAAACTGAAAGAACAGAACCACATGATCATTTCATTAGATGCTGAGAAAGCATTTGACAAAATTCAACACCCCTTCATGATAAAAGTCCTGGAAAGAATAGGAATTCAAGGCCCATACCTAAACATAGTAAAAGCCATATACAGCAAACCAGTTGCTAACATTAAACTAAATGGAGAGAAACTTGAAGCAATCCCACTAAAATCAGGGACTAGACAAGGCTGCCCACTCTCTCCCTACTTATTCAATATAGTTCTTGAAGTTCTAGCCAGAGCAATCAGACAACAAAAGGAGATCAAAGGGATACAGATCGGAAAAGAAGAAGTCAAAATATCACTATTTGCAGATGACATGATAGTATATTTAAGTGATCCCAAAAGTTCCACCAGAGAACTACTAAAGCTGATAAACAACTTCAGCAAAGTGGCTGGGTATAAAATTAACTCAAATAAATCAGTTGCCTTCCTCTATACAAAAGAGAAACAAGCCGAGAAAGAAATTAGGGAAACGACACCCTTCATAATAGACCCAAATAATATAAAGTACCTCGGTGTGACTTTAACCAAGCAAGTAAAAGATCTGTACAATAAGAACTTCAAGACACTGAGGAAAGAAATTGAAGAAGACCTCAGAAGATGGAAAGATCTCCCATGCTCATGGATTGGCAGGATTAATATGGTAAAAATGGCCATTTTACCAAAAGCAATCTACAGATTCAATGCAATCCCCATCAAAATACCAATCCAATTCTTCAAAGAGTTAGACAGAACAATTTGCAAATTCATCTGGAATAACAAAAAACCCAGGATAGCTAAAGCTATCCTCAACAATAAAAGGACTTCAGGGGGAATCACTATCCCTGAACTCAAGCAGTATTACAGAGCAATAGTGATAAAAACTGCATGGTATTGGTACAGAGACAGACAGATAGACCAATGGAATAGAATTGAAGACCCAGAAATGAACCCACACACCTATGGTCACTTGATTTTTGACAAAGGAGCCAAAACCATCCAATGGAAAAAAGATAGCATTTTCAGCAAATGGTGCTGGTTCAACTGGAGGGCAACATGTAGAAGAATGCAGATCGATCCATGCTTATCACCCTGTACAAAGCTTAAGTCCAAGTGGATCAAGGACCTCCACATCAAACCAGACACACTCAAACTAATAGAAGAAAAACTAGGGAAGCATCTGGAACACATGGGCACTGGAAAAAATTTCCTGAACAAAACACCAATGGCTTATGCTCTAAGATCAAGAATCGACAAATGGGATCTCATAAAACTGCAAAGCTTCTGTAAGGCAAAGGACACTGTGGTTAGGACAAAACGGCAACCAACAGATTGGGAAAAGATCTTTACCAATCCTACAACAGATAGAGGCCTTATATCCAAAATATACAAAGAACTCAAGAAGTTAGACCGCAGGGAAACAAATAACCCTATTAAAAAATGGGGTTCAGAGCTAAACAAAGAATTCACAGCTGAGGAATGCCGAATGGCTGAGAAACACCTAAAGAAATGTTCAACATCTTTAGTCATAAGGGAAATGCAAATCAAAACAACCCTGAGATTTCACCTCACACCAGTGCGATTGGCTAAGATCAAAAACTCAGGTGACAGCAGATGCTGGCGAGGATGTGGAGAAAGAGGAACACTCCTCCATTGTTGGTGGGATTGCAGACTGGTAAAACCATTCTGGAAATCAGTCTGGAGGTTCCTCAGAAAATTGGACATTGAACTGCCTGAGGATCCAGCTATACCTCTCTTGGGCATATACCCAAAAGATGCCTCAACATATAAAAGAGACACGTGCTCCACTATGTTCATCGCAGCCTTATTTATAATAGCCAGAAAATGGAAAGAACCCAGATGCCCTTCAACAGAGGAATGGATACAGAAAATGTGGTACATCTACACAATGGAATATTACTCAGCTATCAAAAACAACGAGTTTATGAAATTCGTAGGCAAATGGTTGGAACTGGAAAATATCATCCTGAGTGAGCTAACCCAATCACAGAAAGACATACATGGTATGCACTCATTGATAAGTGGCTATTAGCCCAAATGCTTGAATTACCCTAGATCCCTAGAACAAACGAAACTCAAGACGGATGATCAAAATGTGAATGCTTCACTCCTTCTTTAAATGAGGAAAAAGAATACCCTTGGCAGGGAAGGGAGAGGCAAAGATTAAAACAGAGACTGAAGGAACACCCATTCAGAGCCTGCCCCACATGTGGCCCATACATATACAGCCACCCAATTAGACAAGATGGATGAAGCAAAGAAGTGCAGACCGACAGGAGCCGGATGTAGATCGCTCCTGAGAGACACAGCCAGAATACAGCAAATATAGTGGCGAATGCCAGCAGCAAACCACTGAACTGAGAATAGGTCCCCTATTGAAGGAATCAGAGAAAGAACTGGAAGAGCTTGAAGGGACTCGAGACCCCAAAAGTACAACAATGCCAAGCAACCAGAGCTTCCAGGGACTAAGCCACTACCTAAAGACTATACATGGACTGACCCTGGACTCTGACCTCATAGGTAGCAATGAATATCCTAGTAAGAGCACCAGTGGAAGGGGAAGCCCTGGGTCCTGCTAAGACTGAACCCCCAGTGAACTAGTCTATGGGGGGAGGGCGGCAATGGGGGGAGGGTTGGGAGGGGAACACCCATAAGGAAGGGGAGGGGGGAGGGGGATGTTTGCCCGGAAACCGGGAAAGGGAATAACACTCGAAATGTATATAAGAAATACTCAAGTTAATAAAAAAAAAAAAAAAAAAAAAAAAAAAAAGATGGTCTGATGGAGCGTTTGTTTTAATTACTGCATTATTCTGTTCTAAAGCTTCTCTGTGTACTGTTTACATCTTCTGTTTATTTGCTAAAATACATGACTGGTGTGGTGGTGCATGCCTGTGATTCAAGCACATGAAAAATGGAGGCAAGGAGGTCAGGAGCTCTAAGCAATATTTGCTGGGAACTATTTGACGTGAGCCTGAGCACACAAAGGGGACTAGAGAGGTGACTTAGTAAACAATGTTTGCTCTTCAAGTATGACAATGTATTGCTATAAGACTGAGCATGGTGGTCATGAGCTGTCCTAACAGGGTTGGGGAGGTGATGGGAGCATCCCTGGGCCTTGTTCGACAGCTGTGCCAGCTGTGGAGCTGAAAGTTCCAGCTTCAGTGAGAGAGCTTATTTCAATAATGTAAGGTGAAGAAGGGCAAATGAGAAAGACACATGACATTGATGCCCCCATGCCTGAATAAACACATATGGCTACACACACACACATATACATGCATGTACAAATGCACGCACAAACGCACACACGCGCGTGCATGCTCACAGGCACGTATGCATACATGTACATGCACTCATGTGCACTCATGTACACACGTAGAGAGGAAAAGTTTCTTTGCTAAAATTGTCCATTGTTCAATTCAGTTCAAAAGTAATTACTTTTACTTCCTTCAACCATCTTAACGGATACTTTCATTGAGCCATTTCCATGCACTTGTCTTTATTGCTATCCTAACATACATGAGCTTCTTTAGGATCTTAGGTTACCTTACAATTATAGATTATTTTGTGTAAATTTAGTGCATTTACTGGTAAAGTATGTTTTAGAAGGGCAATTAAAATCAAGAGGGCTAAAAGAGGAGCCTGGAGCAATAGAGAAGACACAAAGAGATTAAGGAGAGGAAGGTTCTCAAGAACGCAATGCCCTGAAAATTCTCAGATTCTCTTTTTAGCTACCCAAGTGTGTGAATCTGATCCCAAACATACATCAGAGATCTTGCAACCTGATCTATGGACTAATCGCCACCTAGACTCAGAATTGGCTACTAAGAAAAACACACAGGAGACCTCTACATGGTACTACAAATATTTAGAAAACAATTTATTTATATTAACAAAAAACAGAAACAAACAAACAAACAACAACAACAACAACAACAACAAAAGAAACAACCCTGAGAAGGCCATGAAGAATTTCTTAAAATAGGATGAAGATACTTTCCTGAACTTTTTGACCTGGCTCTGTTGTTACAGGTTCCTCGTTCAGTCCTCTAGACCTAATTGTCCCTGTGGCACATACTCTACCACTAACCACATCACTTTTGAGACCAGCTCGCTCAATAAAAGAAAAACAGCAACAAATGCCCTTGTCACTGGGGTCCAGTTCTTTTCTGGGTTTGGCTTCTGCAAGTCATTTCAGTCATTAGTGCAGGATATAAACAGAACATAAAGAAAAAGTAAAGTAAAAAGAAGAGAAGTGAATGGAAGAGGAGAAGGAGGAAGAATAAGATGAAAAACGGAAAGGAAGGAAGAGAGACAAAGAAAGAGAAGGTAATTGATTTCCCCCATTGTACTCGAAGGTTTGAGGAGTTCTTCTGCCTCCTTGAGCTAAAGCTGGAGAATATCTGTTTCTTTCATACCCATATCTAAGCCCATGTGTAGGGTTTGAATTTCAGACAACCTAGAATCCAAGCTCAGTATATATATGTAGATAGATAGATAGATAGATAGATAGATAGATAGATAGATAGATAGATGATTATAGATATAGGCATAGATATAGATGATTAGATATAGACACAGCTATTGATAATACAATAGTGTATATAGAGTATGTATTATATATATAAATAGAGAGAAAGATCAAGAAAATGTATACATGATACACACACACACACACACACACACACACACACACACACACACATGGAATCCAGTAAAGCTTTATGTTCATTTCTCAATGCCCATAAACATCTGTTCAGGTTTTTACCACTGAGTTTAATGTATATTCAATGAATCAGCAGTATGTTTATTATTAATTATCTCCAAAACCAGAAGCCCAGAACATACTTTTTTTAGAGTTGATATACATGTAGAAAGTAACATATAAAGTATTAAATGTAACCAGCAGAAAAGCCACATGCATTCTTGAAAATTTTCAAGTTATCAAAAGGTAAAGACATCTCACGATATTAAGAGAAAAGAAATTAGACTCTTACTGTGTAACTATTTACTCCAGAGGGAAGTATTCCCTCCTGTAGGGAGGGGTGGGGCTCAAAAAAAACTCAGAAAGCTGAGGAACCTCAGAGTAGAAAGTTATAGGATTCACACCCTCCCAAGGTAATAGAAATAAGTATAAACAAGTGCTGGGAGGCGAGAGACTTCAGCCAGCAGAACTACCTGCAAATTGTTCTGGAACCCAGAGACATAGCTTTTGGGGGTCATCACCCATGCTGAGGTATGGCTGCCTTTGACTCGCTCATTTTCTTGCAAGTGACTCCAATAAACTTATTGTTCACCAAGCTTGATCTGAGTAGACTTTTTACTTGGGTCTTATCAATGCCCTATCTGAGGTTAACAAAGATTTTTTCATATCAACCCAGATAGGCACACAACAACACTCCATACCTCTCATGAACACACATATGTACAACAGGCCATACCTCTCATGAACATATGTATAAAAGCTAACAGTGCATAATAATCAAAGGGGATTTGGTTTTAGTAAGAGAAGATGCTTTAACACTGGAAATCCAATTGAAGTCACCATGCGAATTCAATAGAGCTAAACAACTGTATGATCCTCTCAATAAACATAAAAACTGATAAACGTACACTCAACATGATTCAACAAAAAATTTCAGCAAACAAGAGAAAAACACAAAGGTCTAATAAGTGCAATCTATGAGAAAGCTAAAGATATTGTGATGCATAGCAAAATAGAATGTTTTTACTCTAAAGGTACAAGCAAAAAGGATACATATGGCAAAGCAATTAAACTGTTTACTCATGGATGTTATTGCCCATGCAAGAAAATTCTAAGAAATCTACAGAATAACAACTACAACTGATGGTCAATGTGACAAAATTAATAAATGTTTTACATTTAAACAATGAACGGTTAGAAACTAAACACATCAAAATTTAATAAAATTATTAAGCACAGAGGAATCCATTTAATAACCTAATCACATGTAAACAGAAAACTATTAAACATTCCAGAAAAGTTAAAGGCAGTTAGACAAATGGAAAAATAAATTCATGAATTGAAAGAATCAAAATTAATATCAGTTCTTACCAAATTTATCTATAGGCCTGACATAATCTAAAATCTCAGAATATTCTAAAGTTTAGAGCTATAACAGTTGAAGAAAAAGAATTCAGTCTTTGAAAAAGGAAAAAAATCAAAGTTGGAAGTCATGCACTCAGCTTAACATAAAACTTAGATAAACTTAGCATAAAGCCAAAGTAACCAAGATAGTCTGATATTGACATATGGATCAATAGAACATAATAGCAAGTCCAAAAACAGTTTTCCACATACATAGCTCATTGACTAACAAGAAGATGCCAATGTATTTCAATGTGGAAAAGTTACTCTTTTCTAATATAAGAAAGTGGGATATTAATATGCATAAAAAGTTAAGAGAACTTTGCTTCATTGTCCTACAATCACCACAATTCAGTTCAGCAACAATGTCATGAGGTGCTCTGCTCCAGCCAAACACCGCCATCTTCATGAGCTTGGCAGTGCCCGCTTTCAAGAATTCATCACCATCGCACTTGTGAATTGTGGAATTCCCTCCTTGGCTCCTAACCTGACTAACAGGCTACCCAAGTCAGCCATTTGTATGCATTCTATCCTAACTGCACACGGGCTTGTGGACTCCCAGAGAGGATAGAGGTCTCCCAGAGAGGCTGTGAGAGTTTTATTGAAGGGGACTCCATCTATGTAGCTACCAGGAAGCCATCATATGTGCTAGATGAAGACTTTCTAGTGTGGCCACCTTCAGGTCACCATGGTCCTGTCAGTAACAGCTCACCTGTGCCCTGTAAGCCCAATAAACTCAGGTCCCCGTGTGATCTTTAGCAGACGTGTACATCTCACGATTATATGGACTTTTTGAGGAGAAGGTAGAGTTGTTTACATTTCTCCTGGGAGAAAATTCTCACAACAAATGGTCACAAATCTACATATAAAAAGATAAAACTTTAAGGCTGTCTAAGAGTGGTTGGAGAGATGGCTCAGTTGTTAAGAGTGCTGCCTGCTCTTCTAGAGGACTCAGGATCAGCTCCCAGCATCAGCATGGTACATTACTATCTATTATTCAAGTTCCAGAGGAATTGATACCATTTTCTGGCTTCTACAGGAACCAGGCATATATATGGTATTAGACACATAGGCAGGCAAAAGAACCTTATGCTCATTTAAAAAGCTTAAATAACATGAATCTATATGGCAAATACCAGATAATAGGTCCTCTAGCTACTGCTCACTCTTTTTCCCCAAAATCAGACTATTTCCTTTGAGCTGGGTTCTCTCCCTCCCATTGCAGAGTCCTACCTCTTCAGGCAGTCCAAGCCCAAGGTAATCTTGAAGTATAGCATTAATCTCTCATCTATTACCTTCCTGACCCATTTCTCCTAGAAGACAGGGTAGGCCACATGGGTTACAATCATTTACCCACCCATGTGCACACCAAATTTTTAAGAGTGAAGAATTTCCCTTATCCTGTAGAAATGAAGGCTTTCCCCTTTCATGACCCAATCACACCACTTATAACATGACACTAATAGTCCTCCCGAATGGAGCTCTCATTTGAAGGGTAATTTTCTCAGCTCCTTTCTACCACATCTATCTGTACATTTTGTTTAATAAGACATATTTGATAATATGTTTGGTTGGACTGGATGTGATGGCTAATCTTGGTTACCAACTTGGCACACCTTCATCAGATAGGCTGGTGACCATTTCTGTGGGGCATTTCTTAATTGCTAATTGATGTAGGAGTGCCCAGCCTACTGTGGGCAGTAACATCCTTACGCAAGTGGCTTTGGGATGTTAAAATCAGTAGCTGAAGGTAAGCCTAGAAACAACCCAGTAAATAGCATCCCTCTGTGTTGTGTGCTTCCAACCCCCTGCCTTTAGTTCCTACTTTTGCATTCCCAATGATGACCTGTGACCTGGAAGTATAAACAAAATAAACTCCCTCCCTAAGTTTTTTTTTGGTTGTGATGTTTATCTTAACAACAGAAAAGCAAACTAGAACACTAGATTTGTTTTAAAGTATATTAATTATAAAAGCAAAAATATTGATTAAACTTTGAAAGAGTATAAAAGCAAAAATATTAATTAAACTTTGAAAGAGTAAAGATTGACCTTCAAAAGATATTATCCAGAAACTAAAAAGAAATTGTTACAAATTTGAAAATAAAATATACAAATAAAGTCCCTGTGCTTTAAAAACACAGAAAACACTCTTCCAGCTCAGTAAGACAAGTCAATGAAAAATTGGAAAAAAATTTAAAATAAAACTTCATCAAATAATACATATGAGTGGTCAGTAAGCACATAGAGAGATGTCCCACAAAACTGGTGGTCATTGGAAAAATGCAAATTAAAACAGTACAGAATTCTCACCAGAATACAATTTTAATTGATGTAATAGGCTTTAGAAATAATCCCATCAGACCTTCATAGAAGACCTCATACCAATATTATCCAAACTATTCCACAAAATTGAAACAGATGGATCACTACCGAATTCCTTCTATGAAGCCACAATTACTCTTATACCTAAACCACACAAAGACACAACAAAGAAAGAGAACTTCAGACCAATTTCCCTTATGAACATCAACGCAAAAATACTCAATAAAATTCTGGCAAACCGAATCCAAGAGCACATCAAAACAATCATCCACCATGATCAAGTAGGCTTCATCCCAGGCATGCAGGGATGGTTTAATATACGGAAAACCATCAACATGATCCATTACATAAACAAACTGAAAGAACAAAACCACATGATCATTTCATTAGACGCTGAGAAAGCATTTGACAAAATTCAATACCCCTTCATGATAAAAGTCCTGGAAAGAATAGGAATTCAAGGCCCATACCTAAACATAGTAAAAGCCATATACAGCAAACCAGTTGCTAACATTAAACTAAATAGAGAAACTTGAAGCAATCCCACCAAAATCAGGGACTAGACAAGGCTGCCCACTCTCTCGCTACTTATTCAATATAGTTCTTGAAGTTCTAGCCAGAGCAATCAGACAACAAAAGGAGGTCAAGGGGATACAGATCGGAAAAGAAGAAGTCAAAATATCACTATTTGCAGATGATATGATAGTATATTTAAGTGATCCCAAAAGTTCCACCAGAGAACTACTAAAGCTGATAAACAACTTCAGCAAAGTGGCTGGGTATAAAATTAACTCAAATAAATCAGTAGCCTTCCTCTACAAAAAAGAGAAACAAGCCGAGAAAGAAATTAGGGAAACGACACCCTTCATAATAGACCCAAATAATATAAAGTACCTCGGTGTGACTTTAAACAAGCAAGTAAAAGATCTGTACAATAAGAACTTCAAGACACTGAGGAAAGAAATTGAAGAAGACCTCAGAAGATGGAAAGATCTCCCATGCTCATGGATTGGCAGGATTAATATAGTAAAAATGGCCATTTTACCAAAAGAAATCTACAGATTCAATGCAATCCCCATCAAAATACCAATCCAATTCTTCAAAGAGTTAGACAGAACAAGTTGCAAATTCATCTGGAATAACAAAAAACCCAGGATAGCTAAAACTATCCTCAACAATAAAAGGACTTCAGGGGGAATCACTATCCCTGAACTCAAGCAGTATTACAGAGCAATAGTGATAAAAAAAACTGCATGGTATTGGTACAGAGACAGACAGATAGACCAATGGAATAGAATTGAAGACCCAGAAATGAACCCACACACCTATGGTCACTTGATTTTTGACAAAGGAGCCAAAACCATCCAATGGAAAAAAGATAGCATTTTCAGCAAATGGTGCTGGTTCAACTGGAGGGCAACATGTAGAAGAATGCAGATCAATCCATGCTTATCACCCTGTACAAAGCTTAAGTCCAAGTGGATCAAGGACCTCCACATCAAACCAGACACACTCAAACTAATAGAAGAAAAACTAGGGAAGCATCTGGAACACATGGGCACTGGAAAAAATTTCCTGAACAAAACACCAATGGCTTATGCTCTAAGATCAAGAATCGACAAATGGGATCTCATAAAACTGCAAAGCTTCTGTAAGGCAAAGGACACTGTGGTTAGGACAAAACGGCAACCAACAGATTGGGAAAAGATCTTTACCAATCCTACAACAGATAGAGGCCTTATATCTAAAATATACAAAGAACTCAAGAAGTTAGACCGCAGGGAGACAAATAACCCTATTAAAAAATGGGGTTCAGAGCTAAACGAAGAATTCACAGCTGAGGAATGCCGAATGGCTGAGAAACACCTAAAGAAATGTTCAACATCTTTAGTCATAAGGGAAATGCAAATCAAAACAACCCTGAGATTTCACCTCACACCAGTGAGAATGGCTAAGATCAAAAACTCAGGTGACAGCAGATGCTGGCGAGGATGCGGAGAAAGAGGAACACTCCTCCATTGTTGGTGGGGTTGAAGACTGGTACAACCATTCTGGAAATCAGTCTGGAGGTTCCTCAGAAAATTGGACATTGAACTGCCTGAGGATCCAGCTATACCTCTCTTGGGCATATACCCAAAAGATGCCCCAACATATAAAAAAGACACGTGCTCCACTATGTTCATCGCAGCCTTATTTATAATAGCCAGAAGCTGGAAAGAACCCAGATGCCCTTCAACAGAGGAATGGATACAGAAAATGTGGTACATCTACACAATGGAATATTACTCAGCTATCAAAAACAACGACTTTATGAAATTCGTAGGCAAATGGTTGGAACTGGAAAATATCATCCTGAGTGAGCTAACTCAATCACAGAAAGACATACATGGTATGCACTCATTGATAAGTGGCTATTAGCCCAAATGCTTGAATTACCCTAGATCCCTAGAACAAACGAAACTCAAGACGGATGATCAAAATGTGAATGCTTCATCCTTCTTTAAATGAGGAAAAAGAATACCCTTGGCAGGGAAGGGAGAGGCAAAGATTAAAACAGAGACTGAAGGAACACCCATTCAGAGCCTGCCCCACATGTGGCCCATACATATACAGCCACCCAATTAGACAAGGTGGATGAAGCAAAGAAGTGCAGGCCGACAGGAGCCGGATGTAGATCGCTCCTGAGAGACACAGCCAGAATACAGCAAATACAGAGGCGAATGCCAGCAGCAAGCCACTGAACTGAGAATAGGATCCCCGTTGAAGGAATCAGAGAAAGAACTGGAAGAGCTTGAAGGGGCTCGAGACCCCATATGTACAACAATGCCAAGCAACCAGAGCTTCCAGGGACTAAGCCACTACCTAAAGACTATACATGGACTGACCCTGGACTCTGACCTCATAGGTAGCAATGAATATCCTAGTAAGAGCACCAGTGGAAGGGGAAGCCCTGGGTCCTGCTAAGACTGAACCCCCAGTGAACTAGACTGTTGGGGGGAGGGCGGCAATGGGGGGAGGGTTGGGAGGGGAACACCCATAAGGAAGGGGAGGGGGGAGGGGGATGTTTGCCCGGAAACCGGGAAAGGGAATAACACTCGAATTGTATATAAGAAATACTCAAGTTAATAAAAAAAAGAAAAAAAGAAAAAAATTAAAACATTTTAAAATTCTATAAAGTATAAAGAACATTCTAATGTAGGAATAATGATAACTGTCAATACAGAATCTCTAACATGATTTTATTTATTACATTTTCCTTATGTCCTACTGTATGGCTTTATTGTTCATGTTTCATGTTTGGCATACATTTATCAAATGATAATTTATTATTTTCAATAACTAATGTTTAAACCATTAGCCAAAATATGCTATATATTCCATTTTTAAGGAATATTTTTTATTGGTTTCTCAGAAAATAATTTATGTGGCCAACAAAAACTGGCACAATATTAAATAATATCTACTTTGATATAAACCATCATACGCTTCTACAATTTTACAAAATAGTTAAGTTGAATCATTGATAGCATGTGTTTGTTACTTCAACATTCATAAGTTATTTAATTTGTTTCAGAGATTTTGAATCTAATAAACACTTTAATTTGTTTTTTTAAAAAAAAAGAAATAATCCCAAGTACATGGTGTTAATATTGTATGAGTGCATACATGTTAATGAACCTGTGTTTGCATACATGCTACATGCATGTGGTAGCTAGAAGACAACTTTGGGTATCATTCTTGCTTTTCTGAAATATGGTTTCTCACTGAACCAAGAGCTTACTAATTCAGCTATGTTACCTAGTACTCAGAACCTGGGACTCTTCCTGTCTCTGACACCCCAGTTTGGGATCATGGGTGTTTGGCTGAGCTTTTATACTTGGATGCTCAACCTCTTGCTTATATAGTAAGAACTTTATCAACTGAGCCTTCTCCCTAGCGTCTATTCTCATTCTTAATATCATCCATAAAATAGTTCATGTCACTGGACAAGACACAGATCACTTATTATATGATACTGGGATAACTTTTATGCATTTTGAAAATATAAGTTTATGTGTATATTTCATTCTCAAAGTCAAAATAAATTCCATTCACATCAAATATTTATATGCTAAAATAAAACCATAAAGTTAGGAGAAAATATGGGTTTTTATTATTGAGGTGTGGGAAGCTCTTGGTAAAGCAGGCATAAAATTCAAAATCCAGGAAAATAAAAACATAAATTTGACTACATAAAAATTTTAACTGTCTGATTCAAAAATATTCTTAAGTAAATTCAAATGATTTGTGGTGGCATAAAAACCTACTTCAGTAAATTCAATT
The DNA here is from genome assembly GCF_021556685.1 of Rattus norvegicus. Classification (NCBI taxonomy): domain Eukaryota; kingdom Metazoa; phylum Chordata; class Mammalia; order Rodentia; family Muridae; genus Rattus; species Rattus norvegicus. The sequence goes on along the minus strand of NC_141544.1, from coordinate 38,020,079 downwards.
GAGATATGAAACTATAAGCGATTTTGCAACACAAATGACCAAGGGCTAACATTCTTAAGATTAAAATAACTCATGAATTAAGAAAAACAACCAGTCTCTATGCAATGTGGTGAACAATGGAAGTAACAAGAAAAAAGGTGCAGAGCCTCCCATACAATTAGGTAGGTGTTCAACCTCACTTGTAAGCAACTAATGGTGTGAACAGATAGGGAGCCATTTCTCAGACAATGTTTGGTTGATATGTGACAGTATACCATCTGATTCAAGAAGAAACAAAATAAAGAAACTTATAACCACAGAAACTCAGAATTATCCCAGAATGAATTAAGTACTCCACCAAATGTTGATGTGGCCCTACTCCTTAATGATACCAGACACACAGCCCCGAGACTGAAACCAAGGAATACCACCTTCATTGAACCAGACTTAACAACTATCAAAATCAACTAGAGATATCATTAAATCGAGATTGCTGCTCTCTGCCTCCAACACATTTAATTCAGGGAATCTAGGACAAGACTGAGAACGTGCATTTTTAACAAGACTTCTCTTGATGCTCCAGTCTAGGAGCCACTAGTTTGGTGGCCTTTTACATTTCTTGCTTGTTACTTTAATGATAACCACTGACCAGAGACTCATTTCTCCTGGTGAAGCATCAAAGGGTCCAAGCCAGAGCAGCCTCTGTCATCTGTCTAAACTTGAAGCTACAGCCTACATGTGTCCTCCAGCCTCCCTGTCTGGGAAACTTAACCCTCAATGTAACAATGCTGGAATGTGAGGACCTTATAATCAGGCAGAGTCCTCAGGACAGATTCACACTGCTTGAGAGTGAGTTTGTTATAAGGAATGAGTTTTCCGGCTGTACCTAAAGAAATCTAAGTCAGCACACCAGAAATGCTTGTGTGTTCACATTTTTGTCAGGCACTATTCACACTTATAGCCAAGGTATAAGATCACACTAGGTATCCATAACCGAAGAATGGATGAAAGTCACATGTGCACACACATACATGCACGTGGGCATGCACTTGAGGGTGTACATGTGTGCGCACACATGCACGCGAACACACACACATACACATACACACACATACACAATGGAGTTCACTCAACCATTAAAAAAATTATATCCCTTCTAGAGAAATAAAATGAACTGGAGATCATAATGGAAAGACAAAACCACGTGTTTTCTATCATGTGTGGTTCCTGAGGAGAGGAAGATGATTAGAATGGGAAACAAGAGAGGAAGAGGAGGAAGAAAGAAAAATGTTTCATGTTTGCTCTCCTACATGTTATCCAGATTTATGCAAATATAACATATTATTATTAATTAGATATATGACATTAAAATGTAAGGGAAACCGTGGAGGGAGGGATGGAGCAGTATGATTTGGGAGGGAGACAAGAGAGGTTAATAAAAGTGAGAATGAGCAAAGTGTAATGAGGTACAAATGACCCTGCCTCCCATATCGTGTCATGGCACATGTCATGCACAACTGTTCCCTGAAATTGGTAAGGTGCAAGTAATAAGATCCTTTCCTAAAGTGTGACTAAGAAATGCAGCCCTACTCGATTTGACAACAGTTCTCAAATTCCATATGCATACATTCTTGCCTTACAAATCCCATGTCTGGATATTCTCCAGAGATACATACTACCTCCCAGTGCACAAATATTTCATGCGCAGAGAAGTTCATTGTGTCCGCGGAACAATAGATGAACACTAGAAACAATTGAAGAGTCAGTCAGTCGGGAGTTCTTTAAGAAAATCAGGTTATATCTCAGGGGAATACTTTATAGCCATTAGAATAAAGCAGTGCATTCCTCACCCTGAAGGAGAAATGCATACAACGCACAAAGCTATAAGAAGTAAATTTCGGAATAGTACACACATACTAATTGGTTTTACCAAATTTCAAAAGGCGCATCTGTATACAAGATTCAGCACATGACACTTTTAACATGACTGCTCCATCACTCTCTCCCCGATTCATATTCAGAAACTTATTCCCCAAAGTGACAGTTGCAGGAAGTTGCAGGACCTTTGGGGAAGTGATGGGTCATGAGGGCAGAGGTCACGAGAATGAGAAAAGTACCAGGACAAGTGTCATTCCAGAGAGCTTCTTGCTTCTACTTTCTGTTACCCAAGGTTCTAGAGAGAAGCCACACATCTCCAACCCAGGAAGCAGAACTGCTGCAGGAGTGAGCGTAAATTTCTGTTGTATTTATATGGTGACTGTTCTAATGTGTTCATCTAAATGGGCTGTGACAGTAATAAAACACGCACACATGACTGCCATCTATGCATAGCGTGTGCAAACACCTCAGTGCACACAGAGAAGCATCTGAAAATCTCTAAACAGAATCAGTCTAGGGAAGGGAAACTAGAATTACGCTCATGACAAAGATATATACCTGAAATTACTGTTACTTAAGAGAAATTAGGAAAATGCCAACTCATGAAGAAAAAAAACCCGAGAGCTTTCGGCTGTAGGCTTGACATTCAGGACTTGCAGGCAGCTGGGTCAAGCTGGCATTTTGCTATGCAAACCTCCTGCTATAAAGCAGAAGGCCTGCTCTCAGGGGAAAGAAAGTAAGACGTGTAATCCAATCTTAAATTTCTCTTTAAAGTCATAAAGGCTCAAACCAGGAGATAAATATTTATATGCTCTGGTTTTCTTAAATTAAAAAAAAAATCCCAGCACTCCCTAATGCAGCAACATTTCAAATTGTTCCTCAGCTTGCAAGAGCAAAATAAAACAGAATTCCAAACAATGACACATTTTTTCATTCTTAAAAAGGCACATGGGGGAGGCCCTACTGCTGTGTCTCAGTAGCTCTACAAAGAACAGCTGTTTATTCCTCTGTGAAGGCTCTATTACTTGGGGGTTAAACAAAAAAAAAGTTGAACTGAATTGCTCATGTAAAAATATGACCTAAATTTTATCAAACAATGTGAACTAAGATGTGCTTCACATCCTGGTTGTCCTTTTTCCTTAACATGACTAAAACATCATGTGCTATTGGTCAAGTGCCAAATGGCATCTAAACATTTGCTTGTGTCTCTAATTTATTTTGTGTGCTCACATTTCTCCAAATAAAACCACATTCAAGCTTTCTTTGGTCGTTCCAAGATTATTTCAGTATGTTCTCATCTCTCTCTCTCTCTCTCTCTCTCTCTCTCTCTCTCTCTCTCTCTCTCTGCCTCTCTCTGTGTGTCTCTGTCTCTCTCTGTCTCTCTCCCCCTCCCCCTCTCCCCCCTCCCTCTCCCCTTCTCCCTCCCCCACTCCCTCCCTTCCCGTGCATGCGTGCCTGCGTGCGTCATGCATGCGTGTGTACCTGTGCGCGCCTGCACGCGCATGTGCGGAACATTTGGGCTTGTATGCATTACTGCAAGGCACATGTCCAGTGTCAAGGCAACGTGTCTTCCTCAATTGTTTTCGCCCTATTTTGTAATGCAAGGTCTCTTTGGCCCTGGAGCTCACTGATTGGCTAGCTGGCCACAAAGCTCCAGTGGTCTTCTTGTCTTTGAGCCCTTTGAGCAGCTTGCCTGTGGCTCCTGGGGAATCATCAATGTGGTCCTTACAACGCCAGCACATGCAAGCACTTTACTGAGCAGGCTACCTGATCAGCCTTTATGCTTTTCTCACCACTTGATCTATCCCATAATTATAATGCATGAGAGTATCACCGCATCTCCGCAGTTGTGTTTACGGGACCTTGCTGGAATTTGAAATGCCCCGGAATAAAGCAAGCCAACAGCAGAATCAGAGATTCATGTAAAATAGAAAGAGGAAAGGTACTAACTATAATAGACACTTCATGGGTTGGAAGAACTGTGCCATGGAAAGGTTAAGTGATTTATCAAATGTTACAGAATAAAGCAGAATTCATATAGAGAAAACAGTTTGCAATGACTTCGATCGGGTCTGCAGCCCAAGGTGAGTAAAGTATTTTGGTATGTCTGTTTTAACTTTCTTCACGTTATAGGAACTAGAGAGTATAATCTTCTCTGCATCGACCTGCTGTTGGCTTAGTTTTCTTCTTATTCCCTCTCATTTTCATCTGGAAGAATGGAACTGATGCTAGTAATTTTGGACTAACCCTATACCTCAGTAAGTGTTTTAGAGTCATCTTCTCTTCTAAATGGCCAAGCACCACCATGCATCCTTTACTTTTCCAATCCCTGACCCCAGCTGGCCTGAAGTCGTCCAAAGGTGCCAGATATAAAAGGCCAAGGGATGGCACTTTCTTTGAGCCGTCATTTTTATTTCAAAACCCAGGGTACTCAGGATTTTTTGATTGGCAAGTGTGCATCGGGACCACTGCATACACAGTAATGCTATGCACTAAAAATAGCGTGATAATTAAGATAGAGTCCCTAATGAAAGAACTACGGTCTAAACATGGAAATGCATTACAACCACCTCAGGTGCCTTGGCTGAGGTATAAATAGAATGTTCTTAGAATGTCAGTGAGAGAGAATATACCTTGCTTCGGGGAGTTAAAAACACAAGTGGTGGTACCAAATTATCCCCATCCATCTCCTTCCATGACATATGCAGTCGATAATTTCTCTGTACCTGAAGAAGCTAACTGCTGGGCACAGTACTGCCCATGCTTTCTTGTTTGCACCTTAGCTTTTGTTGAGCTTGGCACGAGGCCCCAGCAGGAGATCAGAGAGCAAGCAGCAACAGGGCAGGATGTTTATTTCCTCAAATTCTTCTCTGTTAAGTTACAGTTTGGTACTAACTCCACCCATCAATCAAAAGCCAGCACAGCTATCCTGAAGTTCGCAGGGTCACTCTGCTCACGGGTCACTTGTTCCTTCAGAGTTGGGGATGGTAGACTTCATACATGTGTGTCCCAGGAAACTTTACCATTTACCCTTTAAAAATAATGTCTCCATTAGGATTTTGAAGGAGGAGGGTTTGGGAGATAAATCAGTAAGTAAAACACTTGCTTCAGAATGTAAGGAAGTGAGGTTTTTGGGTTTTTATGTTTTTAATTGGTTATTTTATTTGTTTACATTTCAAATGTTGTCCCCCTTCCTGGTTTCCCCTCCACAAACCCCCTATCCCATCCCCGCCTCCCTGCTTCTATGCGGTTGCTCCCCCATCCATCCACCTACTCCCACCTTACCACCCTAGCATCTCCCCATATTGGGGCATCAAGACTCCACAGGACCAAGGGCCTTCCCTCCCACTGAAGGCAGATAAGGCCATCCTCTGCTACATATGCAGCGGGAACCATGGGCCCCCCATGTGTACTCTTTGGTTGGTGGTTTCATCCTTGAGCTCTAGGGGCTCTAAGGTAATGTTGTTCTTCCTATGGGGTTGCAACTCCTTCAGCTCTTTCAATTCTTCCCCTAACTCTTCCATTGGGGACCCCGTGTTCAGTCCAATAGTTGGCCATGAGCATCTTCATCTGTATTAGTCAGGCTCTGGCAGAGCTTCTCAGAAGACAGCTACACCAGGCTCCTGTCAGCAAGTACTTCTTGGCATCAGCAATAGTGTCTGGGTTTGGTGTCTGCAGATGAGATGGATCCCTAGGAGGGGAGGTCTCTGGATGGCCTTTCCTTTAGTCTCTGCTCTATTCTTTGTCCCTGCATTTCCTTTAGAAATTCTGGGTTAATAATTTTGAGATGGCTGGGTGGCCCCATCCCTCAACATGAAGCCATTCCTTAACCACTGGATATGGTCTCTACAGGTTCTATTTCCCCTTTTTTGGGTATTCAGCTAACGTCATCCCTGTTGGGTCCTACCCTCTTGCTTCCCTGGCATCTGGGACTTCTAGTGGCTACCCCCAGTTCCCCATCCCCACTACTATACACTTCCATTCAATTTCCTGACACTCTGTACTTCTCCCCCCTCCCTGCCTCTTCCCACACCTGATCCTGTCCCCCTTCTTCCCTCCCCCTCCTCTTTTCCTCCCAGGTACCTCCCTCTACCTCCCATGATTATTTTGTTCCCTCTTCTAAGAAGGACTGAAGCATCCACACTTTGGTCTTCCTTCTTCTTGGGTTTTATATGGTCTATGAGTTGCATCATGGGTATTCTGAGCTCTTTTCCTAATATCCACTTATCAGTGAGTACATACCATGTGTTTTCTTTTATGACTGGGTTACCTCACTCAGGATGACATTTTCAAGTTCCATCCATTTCCCTTCAAATTTAATGAAGTCATTGTTTTTGATAGCAGACTAGTAGGAACTGAGTTTTGATCTGGAGAATGCAAGTGTGTTTAATGCAGTGCTCTATCACTGTAATTCCAGCATGGGGGTGGGGCGTGGGGGGTAAATACTTGAGGATCTTGGCCTTGCTGGTCATCTAGTTAAGTCTAATCAGTGAGCTCCATGTCCACTGAGAGATTCTGTCTCAGTAAAACAAAGTGTGAAGAGCAATAAAGAAAAGCACCTGATTCCAAACTATCCACATAAGAATACATGACCCCAAAAACCAAAGACACTCTCTCTCTCTCTCTCTCTCTCTCTCTCTCTCTCTCTCTCTCTCTCTCTCAAAAAAAAATTAGGAATATATCTTTGTTTGGTCCTTATTGTAACCGGGCTGCACTTTCACCAATGGCCTATCATAGGCTCTTTCTGGTGCCAAGCCTCAATTTCTTTGAATGACCAATTTAGTCCTGGGCCTTCAACTCGTACTGAGGCATAACCTTCTCCAAAGGCTTCTGCTGGCCTCTCAGAGTGCCAAGCCTTAGCTGCTCTTCATGACCCCTTCATGCCTGCAAAACCAGTACCACCTTGGTGACACTGTACCAAGTCCAGCTGCACAACAGGAGGTACAACCTTGGCTGACTCTAGAGTATAGTTTTTCCATGCTTTCAGAAGATTTCACCTCAGTGATGCTGATCTCTTCGTAATCACCACTAATTTCTTAGCTCTAGCTAACCAGAACCAATTATCCCAGTAACACTAAGGTTTTGGGTTAGTAGTTCTTCTTCAGTCTCAGCTAACCAGAACCACAAAATCTGAAAACCAAAATAGCAAGTGGCTGTGATAGAGTCTTTAATCGTCCTTCTGAAATGCCACAGGCTATGCCTCCATCTTCTGCATCGTTCTCGACATTCTTATCTTCCAGCATCCTCCAGAACATCCCACAGAGCTCTTAACACTTAATGGCTCTTCTAACCCAAAATCCAAAGTCCTTCCACAATCCTCCAAAAACATGGTCAGAGCTGTCAGAGCAATACCCCACTCCTGGTACGATTTGTCTTATGGTTTCTATTGTTGCAACAAAACACCATAACCAAAAAGCAAGTTGAGGAGGAAAGGGTTTATTTGACTTGCACTTCCAGATCACAATCCATAATTACAGGAAGTCATGACAGAAACTCAAGCAGAGCTGTAACCTAAAGCCAGGAGATGATGCAGAGGCCATGGAGGAATGCTACTTATTAGCTTGTTCCTCCATGGCTTGCTGAGCTTGCTTTCTTATAGAACCCATGACCACCAGCCCAGAACACACTACCCACCATGGGCTGATCACTTAACTGAGAAAATGACTTACAGCTGTATCTCATGGAGATATTTTCTCAACTAAGGTTCCTTTCTCTCTGATGGCTCTAACTTGTGTCAAGTTGACACACAAAACAAGCCAAAACACTCCAATAAACATAAAGGTTCAAATGACTTCTCTTTCCTTTAAACTGATCTATTGGGGTTTTGTAAGGCAATCCTAATAAAGGAAGCTACAAAATCATAATCTAATATGTTCAGCTGTTGAAAAGCGAGACATTTGCAAAAATGTGCTTGCAGGTTTTTTTAATAATTGCTTAACAACTTGTGTATGCATGTTTGGCTTATGGGTATGTGTGAATACTATATGCATGCCTGGTGCTCATAAAGACCAGAAGAAGGTGCCAAATCCCCTAAAACCGAATTACAGATCATTGTGGGTCATCATGTAGATGTTAAGAATTGAACCCAGATCCTCTGTAAAAGTATCCAGTGCTCTTACCTGCTGAGCCATCTCTCCAGTCCTAATATATGTGAATATTGATAGTGTGACTTACACCTAATAAAAACTGCACATACTAAATTCGACAACAGGGGATTGGAAAAGAAATTGACAATCTCATGAGCCTGTTCAGCAGCTGGAGACCAACACACACTGGAGGAAAGGCCACTGGAGGCTTACCCTCAAACAGTAGCTCTATCCTTAGCAACTGCACCCCTAACGGATGCTTCGTGACCTCCATGAGGTGATACCTTCTCTCACACCTCCAGAAATAGCTGAGCCACATGACCATGGACAGATATCTCTGATATGGAGAACCCAATAAATCTTCCCTTCTTTCAACTGGTTACTCAGTTTCCACATGTCTGTAATAATACTGCAATAAGTATAGGAATCTTCGTTCTTTGGAATGATCGGCCTGCTTATGCTAGTCTGCTCAGTTGTTCCCAGACCGCCAACAGTCTAGACAATGAACACCATCAGGAAATACTTCAGTGGATTTTGGGAGTACAGATTTGTGATTCTCTGAGTTACTTTTCCATCACCATGACAAAATACTGTGATCAAGACAACTTATAAATAAAAATGTTTAATTTGAGGGTCACAGTTGCAGAAGTCCATGTTCATGGTGAGGAACATGACAGCAGGCAGGCAAGCGTGATGCTGGAGAAGCAGCTGAGAGCTTACATCCTTATCCTCAAGTAGGAGGCAGAGAGAGAGAGAGAGAGAGAGAGAGAGAGAGAGAGAGAGAGAGAGAGAGAACCAAGAATGGAATGGGATTTTGAAATTGCAAAGCCTGCCCACAATGACACATTTTCTTCAACAAGACCATATCTTATAATCATTCTGAACAGTTCAACAACAGGGTACCAGGTATTTAAACATATGAACCTATTGGGTCACTTTCATTCAAATCACTACATTCGGTGAGTTCACTCTTGGTATGTACAAGGCTCTGATTTAATCCATTTCCCAAAAGAAAAAAGAGAAGAGGAAGGGATCTGTAGGAGGGATACAGTTGAAGATTAGTGTTCACAACCCAGATTCCAATCCCTATCCTTGGAGCATCTCTTAATTTCTTCTCTCCTCCTGCCTGTTATTCCTTCACTTTTTCTTTTCAAAAAAAAATCTCTTCACTCTGTAAATCTTCAAGTCCTTTTAACCTCTCTTACGTTTGGGATCTAGGTTCATCTTAGCCTTTAATCACACTTACGTGAGAAGTCACAGTAGTGTACCCTTTAGAAGGAATGGGTTTAAAACTTGCTTTGTATTTGAATCACAGCCAAGTCATTAGAGATAGAATTATTTCAGGAAGAAAAAACAGATAATTATAGAGGTAACACAATTTGTTTCCTTGGGCTCTGTAGAGATGATTCCTTTCTGTGGCCTCATGTAGCTAACCCTCCGTCTAGTGGTGCAGCTACAATGTGAGGTCATGATGTAGTCTCCCTCCTCAAGGTGACTTTGTCTCTGGAGTTCTTTGTCTTCTTTCTCACCTGTAACAAATGATACCTTAACATTGAATTTTGAAAAGCAAGATTAGTCTATTTCAAAAGACGCTCCGGCTTCTTATGCAAATTATCCCCGCATCACCACCATCTGATTCTACACACCAAGAGAAAGGTCAAACTTCAAGAGTGACACAGACCTTTTAAAAGGACTCGGTTTGAAAACACGTGTTTATACCTTCTGTTCTTGTTTAAGCTATTGCTAAAATGAACATGAAAAAAAAAATCACCTGCAAAGCTTAAGTAGAGGATGAGGCATGCAATCAAGGATGGAGGCTGGAAAATAGCTGCCGCAAGGGAGAGGAAGACAGGTCCTTCTGTGGGTCAGGGTCAGACGGGCATCTGTCTTCTGAACAGAATTATTGAATGCAAGAAGATAATAAAGCAGTGTTCCCAAGACCCAAGGGGAAACTGCTCCCAACCAAGAATTCTATATTGAGCCATACTCTTAGAATATGAAGCTATGAAAAAGGTTTTCTTTTTTCCTTTTCAGACATGTAAAGTTTCTAAAGCTCTTACCTCCCACACAGCATTTCTCAGGAAGCTACCAGAATAGGTGTTCCTGCCAAAGAAAGTTCACTGAGGAAGCAAAAGACAGAAAGAAACCCAGGGTCCAGTAAGGAATGGTGACACGACTTGAAGTGAAAGGAGCACATGGCACCTTGATTTAGTTCAAGTTCATTAGAAGTACCTTGATTGATAAACTCAAAGTAGGTGTCAAATAGTGTCATGATGAAGCCTGGTATTTCCTACAATGAATAAAGGCTGATGAGAAATACCTTCATGGTAGCAACAGAAAAGCACTGAACCAAATGCACAGCCCTTCTGTGTGCAATGGCACAGGCTGTCACCCAGTTCTAGAGACTGAAAGAAACCAAAAAGAAATATGATGCATTGAGTTTTCCCAGAGCATCACAAATAAAAATCTACTCACCCCAGATAGCAAATCAATGACCAACCTAACAATTCCACCAAAGTCCTAAGTTAGTAAACCAATGATTTGGGGGGGGGGTTACTTAGAGAGATGAAGGATAGATGAAGGGTTATTTACAGGAACATGAAGAACCCAAAATTGGTTGTTTCATCAAAGAGCCCACCCCAGCCTAGGTGAGGATTTGTGAAAGCTACATCCTTGGAGGTCACTGGAAAGTTTTCAAATAGCTCCTCTGGTCTGAGAGTCTCCTCTCCTCAGCACTTACTACTGTTTGTAAAATTTGAGGCTGGTAAAGTGGTTTGTGAATCTTGTAAATTTCAGAAAATCAGGAGTTTAGTTCTTGGACCTTGTAAGTTTCAAGTACTTCCTGAGTCTTAGTAGCCTTCCTCCTATAAGAAATACTTCAGTTCGGAGGAAATCACTGAACAAAAAGAAATCTCAGGACAAGAATTGTGCTGCAAATTTATGGAGTTTCCCTGATAGCTTCAAAGGACATGAAAACATGGTGATTATCCAGCTCATTCCAGTGCATTCCCAGGATATTACCATTTGGAGTTAAATAAGTGGAAGAATTAGGTCATCCATAGTTACCAGCAACTGACCAGACAGATTGAGGACCAACAACTTTGGATGGTTTTTGTTTTGTGTATGCAGTGGGTGAATGTAGATGCACATGTGTGTGTTGGTATGCTCATCTATGCATGAACACAGCAGCCAGAGGTCAACATTGGGCATCTTAACTGTTTTCCATTTTATTTATTGTTTCAAAAAAAATTTTTTTATTAACTTGAGTATTTCTTATATACATTTCAAGTGTTATTCCCTTTCCCGGTTTCCGGACAAACATCACCCTCCCCCCTCCCCTTCCTTATGGGTGTTCCCCTCCCAAACCTCCCCCCATTGCCACCCTCCCCGCATAGTCTAGTTCACTGGGGGTTCAGTCTTAGCAGGACCCAGGGCTTCCCCTTCCACTGGTGCTCTTACTAGGATATTCATTGCTACCTATGGGGACAGAGTCCAGGGTCAGTCCATGTATAGTCTTTAGGTAGTGGCTTAGTCCCTGGAAGCTCTGGTTGCTTGACATTGTTGTACTTTTGGGGTCTCGAGCACCTTCAAGCTCTTCCAGTTCTTTCTCTGATTCCTTCAACGGGGGACCTATTCTCAGTTCAGTGGTTTGCTGCTGGCATTCGCCTCTGTATTTGCTATATTCTGGCTGTGTCTCTCAGGAGCGATCTACATCCGGCTCCTGTCGGCCTGCACTTCTTTGCTTCATCCATCTTGTCTAATTGGGTGGCTGTATATGTATGGGCCACCTGTGGGGCAGGCTCTGAATGGGTGTTCCTTCAGTCTCTGTTTTAATCTTTGCCTCTCCCTTCCCTGCCAAGGGTATTCTTTTTCCTCATTTAAAGAAGGATGAAGCATTCACATTTTGATCATCCGTCTTGAGTTTCGTTTGTTCTAGGGATCTAGGGTAATTCAAGCATTTGGGCTAATAGCCACTTATCAATGAGTGCATACCATGTATGTCTTTCTGTGAGTGGGTTAGCTCACTCAGGATGATATTTTCCAGTTCCAACCATTTGCCTACGAATTTCATGAACTCGTTGTTTTTGATAGCTGAGTAATATTCCATTGTGTAGATGTACCACATTTTCTGTATCCATTCCTCTGTTGAAGGGCATCTGGGTTCTTTCCAGTTTCTGGCTATTATAAATAAGGCTGTGATGAACATAGTGGAGCACGTGTCTCTTTTATATGTTGAGGCATCTTTTGGGTATATGCCCAAGAGAGGTATGGCTGGATCCTCAGGCAGTTCAATGTCCAATTTTCTGAGGAACCTCCAGACTGATTTCCAGAATGGTTTTACCAGTCTGCAATCCCACCAACAATGGAGGAGTGTTCCTCTTTCTCCACATCCTCGCCAGCATCTGCTGTCACCTGAGTTTTTGATCTTAGCCAATCGCACTGGTGTGAGGTGAAATCTCAGGGTTGTTTTGATTTGCATTTCCCTTATGACTAAAGATGTTGAACATTTCTTTAGGTGTTTCTCAGCCATTCGGCATTCCTCAGCTGTGAATTCTTTGTTTAGCTCTGAACCCCATTTTTTAATAGGGTTATTTGTTTCCCTGCGGTCTAACTTCTTGAGTTCTTTGTATATTTTGGATATAAGGCCTCTATCTGTTATAGGATTGGTAAAGATCTTTTCCCAATCTGTTGGTTGCCGTTTTGTCCTAACCACAGTGTCCTTTGCCTTACAGAAGCTTTGCAGTTTTATGAGATCCCATTTGTCGATTCTTGATCTTAGAGCATAAGCCATTGGTGTTTTGTTCAGGAAATTTTTTCCAGTGCCCATGTGTTCCAGAGGCTTCCCTAGTTTTTCTTCTATTAGTTTGAGTGTGTCTGGTTTGATGTGGAGGTCCTTGATCCACTTGGACTTAAGCTTTGTACAGGGTGATAAGCATGGATCGATCTGCATTCTTCTACATGTTGCCCTCCAGTTGAACCAGCACCATTTGCTGAAAATGCTATCTTTTTTCCATTGGATGGTTTTGGCTCCTTTGTCAAAAATCAAGTGACCATAGGTGTGTGGGTTCATTTCTGGATCTTCAATTCTATTCCATTGGTCTATCTGTCTGTCTCTGTACCAATACCATGCAGTTTTTATCACTATTGCTCTGTAATACTGCTTGAGTTCAGGGATAGTGATTCCCCCTGAAGTCCTCTTATTGTTGAGGATAGCTTTAGCTATCCTGGGTTTTTTGTTATTCCAGATGAATTGGCAAATTGTTCTGTCTAACTCTTTGAAGAATTGGATTGGTATTTTGATGGGGATTGCATTGAATCTGTAGATTGCTTTTGGTAAAATGGCCATTTTTACTATATTAATCCTGCCAATCCATGAGCATGGGAGATCTTTCCATCTTCTGAGGTCTTCTTCAATTTCTTTCCTCAGTGTCTTGAAGTTCTTATTGTACAGATCTTTTACTTGCTTGGTTAAAGTCACACCGAGGTACTTTATATTATTTGGGTCTATTATGAAGGGTGTCGTTTTCCTAATTTCTTTCTCGGCTTGTTTCTCTTTTGTATAGAGGAAGGCAACTGATTTATTTGAGTTAATTTTATACCCAGCCACTTTGCTGAAGTTGTTTATCAGCTTTAGTAGTTCTCTGGTGGAACTTTTGGGATCACTTAAATATACTATCATGTCGTCTGCAAATAGTGATATTTTGACCTCTTCTTTTCCGATCTGTATCCCCTTGATCTCCTTTTGTTGTCTGATTGCTCTGGCTAGAACTTCAAGAACTATAATGAATAAGTAGGGAGAGAGTGGGCAGCCTTGTCTAGTCCCTGATTTTAGTGGGATTGCTTCAAGTTTCTCTCCATTTAGTTTAATGTTAGCAACTGGTTTGCTGTATATGGCTTTTACTATGTTTAGGTATGGGCCTTGAATACCTATTCTTTCCAGGACTTTTATCATGAAGGGGTGTTGAATTTTGTCAAATGCTTTCTCAGCATCTAATGAAATGATCATGTGGTTCTGTTCTTTCAGTTTGTTTATATGATGGATCACGTTGATGGTTTTCCTTATATTAAACCATCCCTGCATGCCTGGGATGAAGCCTACTTGATCATGGTGGATGATTGTTTTGATGTGCTCTTGAATTCGGTTTGCCAGAATTTTATTGAGTATTTTTGCGTCGATATTCATAAGGGAAATTGGTCTGAAGTTCTCTTTCTTTGTTGGGTCTTTGTGTGGTTTAGGTATAAGAGTAATTGTGGCTTCATAGAAGGAATTCGGTAGGGCTCCATCTGTTTCAATTTTGTGGAATAGTTTGGATAATATTGGTATAAGGTCTTCTATGAAGGTTTGATAGAATTCTGCACTAAACCCGTCTGGACCTGGGCTCTTTTTGGTTGGGAGACCTTTAATGACTGCTTCTATTTCCTTAGGAGTTATGGGGTTGTTTAACTGGTTTATCTGTTCCTGATTTAACTTCGATACCTGGTATCTGTCTAGGAAATTGTCCATTTCCTGAAGATTTTCAAGTTTTGTTGAATATAGGTTTTTATAGTAAGATCTGATGATTTTTTGAATTTCCTCTGAATCTGTAGTTATGTCTCCTTTTCATTTCTGATTTTGTTAATTTGGACGCACTCTCTGTGTCCTCTCGTTAGTCTGGCTAAGGGTTTATCTATCTTGTTGATTTTCTCAAAGAACCAACTTTTGGTTCTGTTGATTCTTTCTATGGTCCTTTTTGTTTCTACTTGGTTGATTTCAGCTCTGAGTTTGATTATTTCCTGCCTTCTACTCCTCCTGGGTGTATTTGCTTCTTTTTGTTCTAGAGCTTTTAGGTGTGCTGTCAAGCTGCTGACATATGCTCTTTCCTGTTTCTTTCTGCAGGCACTCAGCGCTATGAGTTTTCCTCTTAGCACAGCTTTCATTGTGTCCCATAAGTTTGGGTATGTTGTACCTTCATTTTCATTAAATTCTAAAAAGTTTTTAATTTCTTTCTTTATTTCTTCCTTGACCAGGTTATCATTGAGTAGAGCATTGTTCAATTTCCACGTATATGTGGGCATTCTTCCCTTATTGTTATTGAAGACCAGTTTTAGGCCGTGGTGGTCCGATAGCACGCATGGGATTATTTCTATCTTTCTGTACCTGTTGAGGCCCGTTTTTTGACCAATTATATGGTCAATTTTGGAGAAAGTACCATGAGGAGCTGAGAAGAAGGTATATCCTTTTGCTTTAGGATAGAATGTTCTATAAATATCCGTTAAGTCCATTTGGCTCATGACTTCTCTTAGTCTGTCTACATCTCTGTTTAATTTCTGTTTCCATGATCTGTCCATTGATGAGAGTGGGGTGTTGAAATCTCCCACTATTATTGTGTGAGGTGCAATGTATGTTTTGAGATTTAGTAAGGTTTCTTTTACATATGTAGGTGCCCTTGTATTTGGGGCATAGATATTTAGGATTGAGAGTTCATCTTGGTGGATTTTTCCTTTGATGAATATGAAGTGTCCTTCCTTATCTTTTTTGATGACTTTTAGTTGGAAATTGATTTTATTTGATATTAGAATGGCTACTCCAGCTTGCTTCTTCTGACCATTTGCTTGGAAAATTGTTTTCCAGCCTTTCACTCTGAGGTAATGTCTGTCTTTGTCTCTGAGGTGTGTTTCCTGTAGGCAGCAGAATGCAGGGTCCTCGTTGCGTATCCAGTTTGTTAACCTATGTCTTTTTATTGGGGAGTTGAGGCCATTGATATTGAGAGATATTAAGGAATAGTGATTATTGCTTCCCGTTATATTCATATTTGGAAGTGAGGTTATGATTGTGTGCTTTCATTCTCTTTGTTTTTTTGCCAAGATGATTAGTTTCTTGCTTCTAGGGTATAGCTTGCCTCCTTATGTTGGGCTTTACCCTTTATTATCCTTTGTAGTGCTGGATTTGTAGAAAGATATTGTGTAAATTTGGTTTTGTCATGGAATATCTTGGTTTCTCCATCTATGTTAATTGAGAGTTTTGCAGGATACAGTAACCTGGGCTGGCATTTGTGTTCTCTTAGGGTCTGTATGACATCTGTCCAGGATCTTCTGGCCTTCATAGTTTCTGGCGAAAAGTCTGGTGTGATTCTGATAGGTCTCCCTTTATATGTTATTTGACCTTTTTCCCTTACTGCTTTTAATATTCTTTCTTTATTTTGTGCGTTTGGTGTTTTGACAATTATGTGACGGGAGGTGTTTCTTTTCTGGTCCAATCTATTTGGAGTTCTGTAGGCTTCTTGTATGCCTATGGGTATCTCTTTTTTTAGGTTAGGGAAGTTTTCTTCTATGATTTTGTTGAAGATATTTACTGGTCCTTTGAGCTGGGAGTCTTCACTCTCTTCTATACCTATTATCCTTAGGTTTGATCTTCTCATTGAGTCCTGGATTTCCTGTATGTTTTGGACCAGTAGCTTTTTCTGCTTTACATTATCTTTGACAGTTGAGTCAATGATTTCTATGGAATCTTCTGCTCCCGAGATTCTCTCTTCCATCTCTTGAATTCTGTTGGTGAAGCTTGTATCTACAGCTCCTTGTCTTTTCTTTTGATTTTCTATGTCCAGGGTTGTTTCCATGTGTTCTTTCTTGATTGCTTCTATTTCCATTTTTAATTCCTTCAACTGTTTGATTGTGTTTTCCTGGAATTCTTTCAGGGATTTTTGCGATTCCTCTCTGTAGGCTTCTACTTGTTCTCTAAGGGAGTTCTTTATGTCTTTCTTGAAGTCCTCCAGCATCATGATCAAATATGATTTTGAAACTAGGTCTTGCTTTTCTGGTGTGTTTGGATATTCCGTGTTTGCTTTGGTGGGAGAATTGGGCTCCGATGATGCCATGTAGTCTTGGTTTCTGTTGCTTGGGTTCCTGTGCTTGCCTCTCGCCATCAGATTATCTCTAGTGTTACTTTGTTCTGCTATTTCTGACTGTGGCTAGACTGTCCTATAACCTGTGTGTCAGGAGTGCTGTAGACCTGTTTTCCTGTTTTCTTTCAGCCAGTTATGGGGACAGAGTGTTCTGCTTTCGGGCGTGTAGTTTTTCCTCTCTACAGGTCTTCAGCTGTTCCTGTGGGCCTGTGTCTTGAGTTCACCAGGCAGGTTTCTTGCAGGGGAAAAATTGGTCCTACCTGTGGTTCCAAGGCTCAAGTTTGCTCGCGGGGTACTGCCTAAGTCCTCTCTGCTGTGGCAGCAACCGGGAAAATCTGTGCCGCTCCTTCTGGGAGCCCTCGTGCACCAGGGTTTCAGATGACGTTTGGTGTTTTCCTCTGGCGCCTGGATGTGCACAGAGTGCAGTCTCTTCTGGTTTCCCAGGCGTGTCCGCCTCTCTGAAGGTTCAGCTCTCCCTCCCATGGGATTTGGGTGCAGAGAACTGTTTATCCGGTCTGTTTCCTTCAGGTTCCGGCAGTGTCTCAGGCGCAGGGGTCCTGCCGCTCCCGGGCCCTCCCCTACGGGAACCCAGAGGCCTTATACAGTTGCCTCTTGGGCCAGGGATGTGGGCAGGGGTGGGCAGTGTTGGTGGTCTCCTCCGCTCTGCAGCCTCAGGAGTGCCCACCTGATCAGGCGGTGGGGTCTCTCTCCCACGGGGTTTGGGAGCAGAGAGCTGCTTCGGTCCGGGATCCGCCGGTGTGGGACTTCCGATAAACACAGGAAGTGCCCGGCCTTAGAGGAATTTTGCCTCTGTGTGTCCTGAGTTCACCAGGCAGGTTTCTTGCAAGGGAAAAGTTGGTCCTACCTGCAGATCCAAGGCTCAAGTTTGCTCGTGGGGTACTGCCTAAGTCCTCTCCGCTGTGGCAGCAACCGGGAAGATCTGCGCCGCTCTTTCCGGGAGCCTCCGTGCACCAGGGTTCCAGATGGCGTTTGGTGTTTTCCTCTGGCGCCTGGATGTGCACAGAGTGCAGTCTCTTCTGGTTTCCCAGGCGTGTCCGCCTCTCTGAAGGTTCAGCTCTCCCTCCCATGGGATTTGGGTGCAGAGAACTGTTTATCCGGTCTGTTTCCTTCAGGTTCCGGCAGTGTCTCAGGCGCAGGGGTCCTGCCGCTCCCGGGCCCTCCCCTACGGGAACCCAGAGGCCTTATACAGTTGCCTCTTGGGCCAGGGATGTGGGCAGGGGTGGGCAGTGTTGGTGGTCTCCTCCGCTCTGCAGCCTCAGGAGTGCCCACCTGATCAGGCGGTGAGGTCTCTCTCCCACGGGGTTTGGGAGCAGAGAGCTGCTGCGGTCCGGGATCCGCCGGTGTGGGACTTCCGGTCGTTTCAGAAAATTTTATACAATGTATTTTGATCATATTTACCAGTATTTCCTCTCAAGTCCATGCCCAACTTTGTGCTTTGTGTCCATATATATATATATATATATATATATATATATATATATATATATTATACATAATAACCCATCAATTTCAACTTGTGCTGTCCATATACTTCTGGATGTGGAACTATTTCTGGAGTATGGTTAACCTACCAGTAGCCACACCATTAAAGAAACCCGACTCTCCCTTTTCTGGAATCCATCAAACAACTCTTCAGCAAAGAATAGAAACGCATGAGTCTGTTCTCAATGCATGCAATGTTGCCTGGTTTAACCCTGTGGAGGCAGCTGCAGCTGCTATAAGTTTATGAGTGCAACGTTCTCTCATGTCTGAAGACATTGTTTTGCTCTGGTTCTCCTGAATTCTAAGATTCTTTGTGCAGTTGGTGGTGGTTAACTTAGACACTCACAACTGAACGAAGTGGAGAGGATCAGTGTGTGCGTGTGGGTGGGTGGGGTCTCACATGCACACAGCACATCTACATTACACTTTCTCTCCAAGGGTTATGAACCATTACTGAAGATGGGACTGAAAGATTCTAAGATCTATCTGGTTCTGTGGAGACAGAATTTCTCACTGAACTTGGCATCTGCTGTTTCACCATTGCTAGCCAGCACGATGTCTGTGTGTCTGTGCCACCCACTGTTGGGGTTCCTGAAAAGCACCCAGATGCTAGTTTGTTACATTGATGATAGAGATCCAAACCCAGGCTCTTATACGTGTTTGGCAAGTATGTTAGCCACTGTTCAACTTGCCCTTCTGATAAAAAGACAACTTTAATTTGTGTTTTACTAGCTCCTCAAATGCATGTATTCATGTATCCATGCATAGAAATTTCTGCAAAGACAAGCAGTTAAACCTTCAACTTCTTTCTGGTGGAGGGTAGGATATCAAAAGTTTGTTTTCTGTACTTGTCATGATAATATAAATTGTTCGCCATTGAAATAAAGAATTAATTTATGTCAGACATTTCCTTCCCTGGTGTGTGTGTCTGAGTGTGTGTGTGTGTGTGTGTGTGTGTCTTTGTGTGTGTGTTGGGGGAGGAGCATGGGCAGTATACAATTCATGGATAGTGTAAGCTACAGAAGAACAGGAACAAGTGAGAAGAGCGTCAAGAAGCAACTTCACTACACTGAGACAAAGGAAGGTCTTTCTCTTGTGATTGGCTTAGCTTCTATGTGGGCCTTTTATGACCAAATTACTAAGCCTGCATGCAATACATTCATTCAGTCAATCATCAAACAAGTATTGAACACTAACAATATTAGCAGCACAGTTGTGTGGAGAGACAAGCAGGAATCCAAAGTCTGGGCTGTCACATGTTTCTAGGATTCAACCATGTGCAGCTTAGCCAATTTTAGCAAAGTGGTGGGACTTTCTAGGGATCTGATGCAGGGTGATCTTCTGGCCCACATGCAGTCCTATGGACATGGATGTGATTGACACAAAGTTCTGAAGACCGATCACCCTAGACCTTCTCATTTGATACTGGGTGCTGAATTGGCAAATGGCTTCAAGTTCTCCTTCACCATCCCCAAAACTTCCCTTCAAAGACAGGTGTAGTAGAACTGTCCACCAGGAACCCACTCCTGTCTGGTCCCATTAGGACTTGTAAAAATCAGCATTTTTTTAATGTGGTGCCTGTTGATTTAGGTGTATTGATCTCAATTTATATGCTGTAATTAAACCTGTGTAATTATTGCAGGGGAATCAATGCAAACAGGCTCATGTGTTTCCTGTCTCACAAGTTCCCATTAATGCCATTTATTCAGCTTCTTCTCTGGCTTGAAGGCAAGAATCCAAGGTCCTAGCAGGAGGATCCCGAGCAGTAAGAGAAGTGAGCAACAGAAATGGCGCAGAACAGAACTCTTTTTTCCTTGAAGCAGATTTATTGCAGAAGACCTCCACAGACACACTGATTTCCTTCCTGGGTTTTATCAGAAAAAGGGCGGGCAAGATGGCTCAGTGAGAAAGGCTCTTGCCACCAAGCTTGATGACCCAAATATAATGCTCTGACCTTTAGGGACTCGCATTTGAAACGAGAAATCCAACTGCAGTAAATTATTCTCTGACCTCCACGAGTATGCCACGGTTTACAAGGGCACCACACTAAGTATGCAGACAGACAGACAGACAGACAGACACACACACACACACACACACACAAAATAAAACATGCAATTAAAGCAAATAAATTTTAACAGAAGATAAAACTGCAGCAAAAAGCAAACTAAACGTGGGCACCTGTGCGTTTCCACTGGTTGCCCTGCTGTGAACCTCCTCACTCAGTAACAAAAGGAGGTGAACATTTCAGCACCAGTGCCCCAGATGGAATATACCACAAGGTGGGGTATTACCCAGTGACCTACTTTGTTCATTCAGCAACACGCCATAAGTACCACATATGTCTCCATATTTCTAGATCTTGATAATAGCTTCATACATTTCAAACATGAAGTGAAAAGACTGCTATTTCAAAATGTTACCAATCTAATTTGCTGTTTTGAAAAATCAGCAATAACTTAAAGAATATGTCCCTTCACACTTCTGTAGTTCCTGTTTAAGGTAAATCCCCCTTGGAAATTCCTACTGGCTAAAAGAGAATAACATCATCAGGAAATTGTCCAAAGTCTATTGCTTTCTTAAGTTCGTATCAGATACTCTGGCAGTATCAGAATAAGCAAGGGCAACACACACATGAAAAGACACTTAGACCCTCCCGTGTCTTTGCTCAGTCAGTAAAGTGCTTTACTTGCAAGAAGGAGGACTTGAGTTTGACTCTAGGACACATAAAAGGCTGGGCATGGTGGCACGTGCTTGTAATATTAGTACTGGGAGGCAGAGAAAAGAGAATAGGCAAGGCTCACCAGACAGCAAATCTAAGAGGTGAGCTCCAGGCCAGTGAGAAAATCTTTCAAAGGAGATGATTGGCATTTCTGAAGAAGGCCTCAAGCATGCACCATATCACACACATGCACCACCCCACATACATGTACCTCCCCACACACATGTGCCTCCCCACACACATGCACCTCCCTATACACATGCATCTCTGCACACACACATGCACCTTCATGCACACATGCATCTTCCTGCACACATGTACCTTCCTGCACACATGCACCACACCATACAAATGCACCACACACCTGCATTACCCCACACGCATGTACCTCCCACACACATGTACATACCTACACACACATGCACTTCCCTACACACATGCACCTCCTTACACACATGCATCTCCCAACACACATGTACTTCCCTACACACACATATGCACCTCTCCCCACACACACACATGCACATCCCTACACCATGTTATATTAATTACTTCTCTGTGGCTGTGATAAAATCTCATGACCAAAGTTACTGATAGCAGTAAGAGTTTATTTGGCCTCATCGTTCTACAAGAAGAGTACACAATGAGGGAGAGGTGTGGTAGCAACCCAGAAGAAGAAGCTGAAAGGAAACATCTTCAACCATAACATAAAAGAGAGATTGTAAACTGGAGAGGGAAGAAGCTATAAACCTTCAAAGTTCACCTCTTGTGATATAATTCTCCAGAAAAGATGTACCTTTCTATAACCTCCCAAACAGTGCTCCCAACAGAACCCATGTTCAAATGCATGCACCTATGGGAGATATTTCTCATTTAAACCACCACACTGTAAACAAAGTTATTTTGAAGGCATTTTTAAAGGTAAGTTTATTAACCAACAGTGAATAATTATGTAAATCAAATGCAAATCAAACTAGAAATGAAATGTGCTTGGTGTACATTTTCTATCATGGCTGTAATGAAAAGATTAAGGCAGTTGTGGCAACAAACACTAGTAGAATATGCTGAAGAGACAGGAGCAGAGTAGTTCAAGCCTAGCCTGGGTCAACCCTTTGAGACTGGAGCTATGCCCTGGTGGTTAAGAGTGCTTCCTGTTCTTCTAGAGGTCCTGAGTTAAGTTTCCAGCACCCAAGTCAGGAAGCTCACAAACGTCTGTACCTTCAGTTCCAAAGACCCAATGCCTTCTGCTGGTCTCAGCGTGTGAGTGTGTGTGTGTGTGTGTGTGTGTGTGTGTGTGTGTGTGTGTGTGTGTTTGTAACCTATATACATAGAAATATATACATACACAAAATTTATAACTCAGTCTCTAACAGAAGTGTTGCTAAGGCTCTGGGAAAAATGGAGGTCTTATATTTGCTGATAGGAATCTAAATTAGTGTATTTTAGAAATCAGCATGATATCTCCTCGAACAGTGTTATTTGACCCAGCAACTCTATTGCTAGGTCCATAGCCAAAAGGATTGGAGCCAAGAACCTCAATCAACATTTGTAAGCCAAAGTTCCCTGCATCCTTCCTTGTAGTAACCAACAGATGGAAGATGATGCCTGGTGGAAGATTAGTGGTGGCTACCAACAGGTGAATGTTTAAATAAAATGGGGAGGATACACACAATGGAGCGTTTACCACTGACCCTTAATAAACTGATGCTAGGTCGAATAGGCCAGGTTCTAAAAGCATACATTAGAGGACTCCACTTGTCCACAATGAGCAGGTTCAAATCCAGAAGTGAGAAAATGCATCTCACAGGCAGGAGATTACAACTGTGGGGACTATGCAAAGAGTAGAATAAGAATTAATGCTTGGAGTTCTCTGCACCCAAATCCCATGGGAGGGAGAGCTAAACCTTCAGAGAGGCAGACAAGCCTGGGAAACCAGAAGAGACTGCTCCCTGCACACACATCTCGGACGCCAGAGGAAAAAGCCAAAGACCATCTGGAACCCTGGTGCACAGAAGCTCCTGGAAGGGGCGGCACAGGTCTTCCTGGTTGCTGCCGCTGCAGAGAGCACCTGGGAAGCACCCCACGAGCGAACCTGAGCCTCGGGACCACAGGTAAGACCAAATTTTCTGCTGCAAGAAAGCTGCCTGGTGAGCTTGGGACACACGGAAGCAGAATTTCTCTAGGACCGGGCACATTCTGTGTTTACCGGAAGTCCCACACCCGCGGATCCCGGCCCGCAGCAGCTCTCTGCTCCCAGACCCGGTAAGAGTGAGACCAAACCGCCTGGTCAGGTGGGCACTCCTGAGGCTGCAGAGCGAAGAGACCACCAACACTGCTCACCCCTGCCCACATCCCTGGCCCAAGAGGAAACTGTATAAGGCCTCTGGGCTCCCGTGGGGGAGGGCCCAGGAGCGGCAGGACCCCTGCCTGAGACACCACCAGAACCTGAAAGAAACAGACCGGATAAACAGTTCTCTGCACCCAAATCCTGTGGGAGGGAGAGCTAAACCTTCAGAGAGGGACACAAGCCTGGGAAACCAGAAGAGACTGCTCCCTGCACACACATCTCGGACGCCAGAGGAAAAAGCCAAAGACCATCTGGAACCCTGGTGCACTGAAGCTCCTGGAAGGGGCGGCACAGGTCTTCCTGGTTGCTGCCGCTGCAGAGAGCCCATGGGCAGCACCCCACGAGCGAACTTGAGCCTCAGGACCACAGGTAAGACCAAATTTTCTGCTGCAAGAAAGCTGCCTGGTGAACTCAAGACACAGGCCCACAGGAACAGCTGAAGACCTGTAGAGAGGAAAGACTACACGCCCGAAAGCAGAACACTCTGTCCCCATAACTGACTGAAAGAGAAGAAAACAGGTCTACAGCACTCCTGACACACAGTCTTATACGACAGTCTAGCCACTGTCAGAAATAGCAGAACAAAGTAACACTAGAGATAATCTGATGGCGAGAGGCAAGCGCAGGAACCCAAGCAACAGAAACCAAGACTACATGGCACCATCGGAGCCCAATTCTCCCACCAAAACAAACATGGAATATCCAAACACACCAGAAAAGCAAGATCTAGTTTCAAAATCATATTTGATCATGATGCTGGAGGACTTCAAGAAAGACGTGAAGAACTCCCTTAGGGAAACACAGGAAAACATTAATAAACAAGTAGAAGCCTACAGAGAGGAATCGCAAAAATCCCTGAAATAATCGCAAAAATCCCTGAAAGAATTCCAGGAAAACACAATCAAACAGTTGAAGGAATTAAAAATGGAAATAGAAGCAATCAAGAAAGAACACATGGAAACAACCCTGGATATAGAAAACCAAAAGAAGAGACAAGGAGCTGTAGATACAAGCTTCACCAACACAATACAAGAGATGGAAGAGAGAATCTCAGGATCAGAAGATTCCATAGAAATCATTGACTCAACTGTCAAAGATAATGTAAAGCAGAAAAAGCTACTGGTCCAAAACATACAGGAAATCCAGGACTCAATGAGAAGATCAAACCTAAGGATAATAGGTATAGAAAAGAGTGAAGACTCCCAGCTCAAAGGACCAGTAAATATCTTCAACAAAATCATAGAAGAAAACTTCCCTAACCTAAAAAAAGAGATACCCATAGACATACAAGAAGCCTACAGAACTCCAAATAGATTGGACCAGAAAAGAAACACCTCCCGTCACATAATTGTCAAAACACCAAACGCACAAAATAAAGAAAGAATATTAAAAGCAGTAAGGGAAAAAGGTCAAGTAACATATAAAGGCAGACCTATCAGAATCACACCAGACTTCTCGCCAGAAACTATGAAGGCCAGAAGACCCTGGACTGATGTCATACAGACACTAAGAGAACACAAATGCCAGCCCAGGTTACTGTATCCAGCAAAACTCTCAATTAACATTGATGGAGAAACCAAGATATTCCATGAGAAAACCAAATTTACACAATATCTTTCTACAAATCCAGCACTACAAAGGATAATAAAGGGTAAAGCCCAACATAAGGAGGCAAGCTATACCCTAGAAGAAGCAAGAAACTAATCGTCTTGGCAACAAAACAAAGAGAATGAAAGCACACAAACATAACCTCACATCCAAATATCAATATAAAGGGAAACAATAATCACTATTCCTTAATATCTCTCAATATCAATGGCCTCAACTCCCCAATAAAAAGACATAGATTAACAAACTGGATACGCAACGAGGACCCTGCATTCTGCTGACTACAGGAAACACACCTCAGAGACAAAGACAGACACTACCTCAGAGTGAAAGGCTGGAAAACAAAATTCCAAGCAAATGGTCAGAAGAAGCAAGCTGGAGTAGCCATTCTAATATCAAATAAAATCAATTTTCAACTAAAAGTCATCAAAAAAGATAAGGAAGGACACTTCATATTCATCAAAGGAAAAATCCACCAAGATGAACTCTCAATCCTAAATATCTATGCCCCAAATACAAGGGCACCTACATACGTAACAGAAACCTTACTAAAGCTCAAAACACACATTGCACCTCACACAATAATAGTGGGAGATTTCAACACCCCACTCTCATCAATGGACAGATCATGGAAACAGAAATTAAACAGTGATGTCGACAGACTAAGAGAAGTCATGAGCCAAATGGACTTAACGGATATTTATAGAACATTCTATCCTTAAGCAAAAGGATATACCTTCTTCTCAGCTCCTCATGGTACTTTCTCCAAAATTGACCATATAATTGGTCAAAAAACGGGCCTCAACAGGTACAGAAAGATAGAAATAATCCCATGCGTGCTATCGGACCACCACGGCCTAAAACTGGTCTTCAATAACAATAAGGGAAGAATGCCCACATATACGTGGAAATTGAACAATGCTCTACTCAATGATAACCTGGTCAAGGAAGAAATAAAGAAAGAAATTAAAAACTTTTTAGAA
The DNA here is from genome assembly GCF_021556685.1 of Rattus norvegicus. Classification (NCBI taxonomy): domain Eukaryota; kingdom Metazoa; phylum Chordata; class Mammalia; order Rodentia; family Muridae; genus Rattus; species Rattus norvegicus. The sequence continues at coordinate 37,994,091 of NC_141544.1, read as the reverse complement.
TTTAATGAAAATGAAGATACAACATACCCAAACTTATGGGACACAATGAAAGCTGTGCTAAGAGGAAAACTCATAGCGCTGCGTGGCTGCAGAAAGAAACAGGAAAGAGCATATGTCAGCAGCTTGACAGCACACCTAAAAGCTCTAGAACAAAAAGAAGCAAATACACCCAGGAGGAGTAGAAGGCAGGAAATAATCAAACTCAGAGCTGAAATCAACCAAGTAGAAACAAAAAGGACCATAGAAAGAATCAACAGAACCAAAAGTTGGTTCTTTGAGAAAATCAACAAGATAGATAAACCCTTAGCCAGACTAACGAGAGGACACAGAGAGTGCGTCCAAATTAACAAAATCAGAAATGAAAAGGGAGACATAACTACAGATTCAGAGGAAATTCCAAAAATCATCAGATCTTACTATGAAAACCTATATTCAACAAAATTTGAAAATCTTCAGGAAATGGACAATTTCCTAGACAGATACCAGGTATCGAAGTTAAATCAGGAACAGATAAACCAGTTAAACAACCCCATAACTCCTAAGGAAATAGAAGCAGTCATTAAAGGTCTCCCAACCAAAAAGAGCCCAGGTCCAGACGGGTTTAGTGCAGAATTCTATCAAACCTTCATAGAAGACCTCATACCAATATTATCCAAACTATTCCACAAAATTGAAACAGATGGAGCACTACCGAATTCCTTCTATGAAGCCACAATTACTCTTATACCTAAACCACACAAAGACCCAACAAAGAAAGAGAACTTCAGACCAATTTCCCTTATGAATATCGACGCAAAAATACTCAATTAAATTCTGGCAAACCGAATTCAAGAGCACATCAAAACAATCATCCACCATGATCAAGTAGGCTTCATCCCAGGCATGCAGGGATGGTTTAATGTACGGAAAACCATCAACGTGATCCATTATATAAACAAACTGAAAGAACAGAACCACATGATCATTTCATTAGATGCTGAGAAAGCATTTGACAAAATTCAACACCCCTTCATGATAAAAGTCCTGGAAAGAATAGGAATTCAAGGCCCATACCTAAACATAGTAAAAACCATATACAGCAAACCAGTTGCTAACATTAAACTAAATGGAGAGAAACTTGAAGCAATCCCACTAAAATCAGGGACTAGACAAGGCTGCCCACTCTCTCCCTACTTATTCAATATAGTTCTTGAAGTTCTAGCCAGAGCAATCAGACAACAAAAGGAGATCAAGGGGATAGAGATCGGAAAAGAAGAGGTCAAAATATCACTATTTGCAGATGACATGATAGTATATGTAAGTGATCCCAAAAGTTCCACCAGAGAACTACTAAAGCTGATAAACAACTTCAGCAAAGTGGCTGGGTATAAAATTAACTCAAATAAATCAGTTGCCTTCCTCTATACACAAGAGAAACAAGCCGAGAAAGAAATTAGGGAAACGACACCCTTCATAATAGACCCAAATAATATAAAGTACCTCGGTGTGACTTTAACCAAGCAAGTAAAAGATCTGTACAATAAGAACTTCAAGACACTGAGGAAAGAAATTGAAGAAGACCTCAGAAGATGGAAAGATCTCCCATGCTCATGGATTGGCAGGATTAATATAGTAAAAATGGCCATTTTACCAAAAGCAATCTACAGATTCAATGCAATCCCCATCAAAATACCAATCCAATTCTTCAAAGAGTTAGACAGAACAATTTGCAAATTCATCTGGAATAACAAAAAACCCAGGATAGCTAAAGCTATCCTCAACAATAAAAGGACTTCAGGGGGAATCACTATCCCTGAACTCAAGCAGTATTACAGAGCAATAGTGATAAAAACTGCATGGTATTGGTACAGAGACAGACAGATAGACCAATGGAATAGAATTGAAGACCCAGAAATGAACCCACACACCTATGGTCACTTGATTTTTGACAAAGGAGCCAAAACCATCCAATGGAAAAAAGATAGCATTTTCAGCAAATGGTGCTGGTTCAACTGGAGGGCAACATGTAGAAGAATGCAGATCGATCCATGCTTATCACCCTGTACAAAGCTTAAGTCCAAGTGGATCAAGGACCTCCACATCAAACCAGACACACTCAAACTAATAGAAGAAAAACTAGGGAAGCCTCTGGAACACATGGGCACTGGAAAAAATTTCCTGAACAAAACACCAATGGCTTATGCTCTAAGATCAAGAATCGACAAATGGGATCTCATAAAACTGCAAAGCTTCTGTAAGGCAAAGGACACTGTGGTTAGGACAAAACGGCAACCAACAGATTGGGAAAAGATCTTTACCAATCCTACAACAGATAGAGGCCTTATATCCAAAATATACAAAGAACTCAAGAAGTTAGACCGCAGGGAAACAAATAACCCTATTAAAAAATGGGGTTCAGAGCTAAACAAAGAATTCACAGCTGAGGAATGCCGAATGGCTGAGAAACACCTAAAGAAATGTTCAACATCTTTAGTCATAAGGGAAATGCAAATCAAAACAACCCTGAGATTTCACCTCACACCAGTGAGAATGGCTAAGATCAAAAACTCAGGTGACAGCAGATGCTGGCGAGGATGTGGAGAAAGAGGAACACTCCTCCATTGTTGGTGGGATTGCATACTGGTAAAACCATTCTGGAAATCAGTCTGGAAGTTCCTCAGAAAATTGGACATTGAACTGCCTGAGGATCCAGCTATACCTCTCTTGGGCATATACCCAAAAAATGCCTCAACATATAAAAGAGACACGTGCTCCACTATGTTCATTGCAGCCTTATTTATAATAGCCAGAAAATGGAAAGAACCCAGATGCCCTTCAACAGAGGAATGGATACAGAAAATGTGGTACATCTACACAATGGAATATTACTCAGCTATCAAAAACAACGACTTTATGAAATTCGTAGGCAAATGGTTGCAACTGGAAAATATCATCCTGAGTGAGCTAACTCAATCACAGAAAGACATACATGGTATGCACTCATTGATAAGTGGCTATTAGCCCAAATGCTTGAATTACCCTAGATCCCTAGAACAAACGAAACTCAAGACGGATGATCAAAATGTGAATGCCTCACTCCTTCTTTAAATGAGGAAAAAGAATACCCTTGGCAGGGAAGGGAGAGGCAAAGATTAAAACAGAGACTGAAGGAACACCCATTCAGAGCCTGCCCCACATGTGGCCCATACATATACAGCCACCCAATCAGACAAGATGGATGAAGCAAAGAAGTGCAGACTGACAGGAGCCGGATGTAGATCACTCCTGAGAGACACAGCCAGAATACAGCAAATACAGAGGCGAATGTCAGCAGCAAACCACTGAACTGAGAATAGGTCCCCTGTTGAAGGAATCAGAGAAAGAACTGGAAGAGCTTGAAGGGGCTCGAGACCCCAAAAGTACAACAATGCCAAGCAACCAGAGCTTCCAGGGACTAAGCCACTACCTAATGACTATACATGGACTGACCCTGGACTCTGACCCCATAGGTAGCAATGAATATCCTAGTAAGAGCACCAGTGGAAGGGGAAGTCCTGGGTCCTGCTAAGACTGAACCCCCAGTGAACTAGTCTATGGGGGGAGGGCGGCAATGGGGGGAGGGTTGGGAGGGGAACACCCATAAGGAAGGGGAGGGGGGAGGGGGATGTTTGCCCGGAAACCGGGAAAGGGAATAACACTCGAAATGTATATAAGAAATACTCAAGTTAATAAAAAAATAAATAAATATAACAAAAAAAGAATTAATGCTTGATGCATCTAGTTTCTGCATAAGAAGGTTTAACCAGTTGTTCTTGATGGGTATGGCGGTCATTGCTTATAATCCCAGAACTCTTTAATGAGACCTGAGGGACTCCTTTCCTAGAACCCTTTAAGTTTCTACAGTACTTCTTCACATCACTGAGCAACAGGCCAGAACATAATTCCTGAGACGAAGTACATCCCACCCATTCTCCTAGTACCTGAGTCTGGGAAAGGTCAAAGTTCACAAGAGGTGAAAAGAAGTGACTGCCATTGGATTCAGTTTTTTTAACCAACTGATAAAGTGTTTTAAAATCAATTGTAATGACTACACAACCCTGTGATCACACTAAAATCCATAGAACTAGGTACTTCAAGTAGTTAATTTTATGGTTTGTGAATTCTGTCTCAAGAAAGCTGAGTTTTGTTTGTTTTAAAATTATTTCATTTTATATTTATAGGAGTTCTGCCTGTTCACCATGAGCATACCTGGTGACCATGAAATATCATACGCCTAGAACTAGAATTATAGGCTGCTATGTGGTGCTGGGAATTAGACAGATCCTCTGGGAAAGCAATCAGTGCTCTTAATCACTGAGTCATCTATCTCTCCAGCCCCACTCCTTCACTCCCCACTCCCTTATCATAAGGATAATGAATGGTGTGTTATTGTCCAGTGTGCTCAATACCCATTTGATGGTTTTTATTTTTACTAATGGAACGATTCGTTCAGAACCCATGTTCAGAAGCATTTTATAAGTACATTATATTCTTGAAGTTGGTACAAAATTCCGCAGATGGTCCTCTTCACACCAAACGAGAAGTCCAACTCTAAACATACTGGCAGTCTAACAGGTTGAATTAATTTTATTTGTCACAGGATAAACACGACAGCAAAGGGCAGTGCAGCGAGTCTCCTTGAGTCTGCAGGAACATCGGAAGTGCTTTAGAAACCTGGTCTCAGGAAATCTTCTGTGCTCATTTTCCAAAAGAGAGAGAGGTCAGTTCCTCCAAGGGCAAACAACCGGCTCTCTCAGTTTCATTCTGTGGTTCCATCTATGGGGCGCTGGCTCATCCTAAGTACCCTTTGAAGAGGACTGACCACACAACGGGGAGCCATACATACTATGGAGTTGTGGCAGAGCCTCTGCACTTCCTAAGGTTTAGAAACTTGTCACTGCAATATCGCTGAGCAACCACTGCCTTCAGGAAGCTGGAGCTGTCAAAATTCGCATCTCATTTACAGCTGCTGGGAGATCGTGCAGAAAATGTACCAACACAAGCATAAATATTTCCAAGTCCATCAAATGCTTCTGTGGGATATGCTGAGCCCACCTGGGTCATAAGGAATGTACTTAAGCATCCCTGTTCAGCCACAGCCTTGACTCAGAAAACCTATGTCCTGTTAAGATATGCCACCCAACCCAGGAAAGATCAAAGTCACATGACCAAGAACACAATGATCAAAAGGCCTACTGACTGTCATACCTGAAGAATTAAACATTTGATTAATAAGTAGGATAATGCATCCATGTGATTGTGGATAATACCATAAATGCAATAATTATTTTATTTGACAACTCTACAGTTTATCTACGCAAGCCTTTGACTTCAGGGATAAAAAGAATTAAAGTCCTGACATGTTTAATGGTGAGCCATTTTGGCCATTTCCAGGAGATTTCTAAAACCTAGCTTGTGTGGTCCTTTCTTCCCACTCAGAAAAACCTTCACAGTCAGTTTCAATGCCAAAGTCTAAGCTTGTGAATTTAATATTTTTCAGTTTCTATGCGGCACTGGGACTTGTTCAACTCTAACTCCCCTTAGCTATGAAGACTGGGAGGGAATACAATTCTCAGTGCTGCTCATGTTTTCCAGTCACACGTCCTCAAGTTGCTAAAAATATCTGGTCTGTGAAGCAGGAAATGAAATACCAGGGCGCTGTTTTCTGATGACACAGAAAGCAGGGGAGTAAATGTAGATGTGTTGGCAAAGTCTTGTGCTAAGAGTGGGAAGTTACTAGTGAGCTTTGTTACCAACTCACATTGATTGAAATTCCACTTGCCCTAGAGGTGTGTGTGTGTGTGTGTGTGTGTCAATTATATACATATAAATCATATATGTTTGTACATACACATATATCATATATGCATGTATATAATATGTAAATACAGGGGCATATGTAAATACAGGTCATTGTGACCTAGCAACAGCTATAAAACTACATGTGGAACTCAGCAGCGTTTTGTTGTCTATTTCATCTATGTATTCTCATATTTAAATGTAATTATTTGGTATTTTTTTAAAGATTTATTTACTTATAAGTACATTGTAGCTGTCTTCAGACACACCAGAAGAGGCCATCAGCTCTCATTACAGATGATTATGAGCCACCATATGGTTGCTGGGGTTTGAACTCAGGACCTTTGGAAGAGCAGTCAGTGTTCTTAACTGCTGAGCCATCTTTGGTATATTTTAGTATTTAAAAATTATCCTAGAAATAGGTATGTTTAGGAAGAGTACCTGAATTAACTTTCTGAAGGGAAAACTTAGTTCAAAAAGTACAAATATACTTGATGTAGACTTGAAGACATTACAATAACAGTTCAAAACATGGATAGAGTTCATTTAACTTTTAGAAATATACTTTCCATGTGTTTTGGTTATTTGCGTTCTTGCATTACAGTGGCAAGAACTCAAGAGAAGCATACTTAAATATAAGGAATGGGTGGAAATATCAGTGTATACTGCATGAATAGAGGCATGTAGAATTCTCTTTCCCTCTCTAGTTAATGTACACAGTGGTCAGACAAATATTTGAAAATTGAGGCAATGGAATTAAATAAACTCTTGGCATGGTGGTGCACACCTTTATTCCAACCACTTGGGAAGCAAAACCTGATGAATCTATGTGAGTACTAAGGCCAATCTGCTTTATGTAGTGAGTTTCCTGACCAGCCAGGAATATATAGAGTAACTCTGCCCCGAAAGAAAGAAAGGAAGAAAGAAAGAAAGGAAGGAAGGAAGGAAGGAAGGAAGAAAGAAAGAAAGAAAGAAAGAAAGAAAGAAAGAAAGAAAGAAAGAAAGGAAGAAAGAAAGAAAGGAAGGAAGGAAGGAAGAAAAACCAAGAAAAGAAATGAAAACTGTGCACTGTGATTCAATGTGTATAATATATACATTGATATACAGACTGAATTATATATGTATTACATATAACCTTATCAATATGAATTTTGATGAAAGTATCTTATTTGAGATATATGGGTGTCATAACTATATATCTATATATGTATTTATACATGCATATTAAATTAAGCACAACCCAATACCTGTTTTAATTGAATTAATGGAATGGACAGTTGTTCATAGAGTTGTGTAGGGACGCGAGTCTATGTGGTGATTTAACCAGTCAACAACCCGCTGTGTTGTCTTTTCATGTTCCTTCATCTTTTATTGTCCCTGGTTTCCTAAGAGGGCACTTCTGGGTGGCGTTTTCTGTTGGACTCTTCTCTAGTTGATGTTGTTTTACTGTTGAAGTCTGCGCTAATGCTTGCTGACCTGGTGCAGTATGATCTCCAGCACAGCCATCAGCCAAGTGGAGGACGTGTGAACTGGAACAAGGGAGCTCAAGCAGTCCAGGCTGTCAGGACTCTGCAAAAATAGAGGTTTGCACACTTTCAGTTAAGTCCTATTTGGGGGTATAAAATCTCTTACTTTGGGTTTTTGGGGGTCTTTTTATTTAAGCCCAGGCCTAGTAAATAGCAGACATATTATTTTTAACTGGCTTTTGTTTTTAGCCCATCACGTTGCTCTGTGCATGGTTAATAACCACTTCAACTGGCTCGCAGAAGAGAAACGACTCTTGCCTAATTGCCTGTCAAGGCTCATAGATTCTCCTCATCAGTGATTCATTGGCTATTGATATCATAACTATACTTGGTATTTTCTTGCTTTTATTTTTCACTCACACTGATGTTCGCTTCCTCTCACCTTTAACAACCATACAATAAATATCCAATTTTTAGTAGGTTCTGTGAAAGCCCTCTCTCTCTTTTCTCTTTCTGGACACCACACAGATAGACAACAAATACACATGCAGATACCCAAATATGTACACAAATACTTAAAATGGTGACTATATTCTACTCTGGTAACTTCTTTCATTGGATATACTTGTTTTCACATTTATCTACTTGGCTATGTGTGTGCATATGTGTGTATACATGTGTGCATAAATGTGTGTACATACATACATATCTACATATGTGTGTTTTGTGTGTGTGCACAGATGTATGTAATATGAGCTTGAGAAGGACAGTGGTTGACCTTGGGTGTCTTCCCCAACCCCTACTTTAGTTTCTGGTGTAGAAGAATCTCTGACTGAACCTAGGGTTTATCAACCAGCTTAGACTGGCCAGGGAACACCAGTAAGCTCCAGTGAGCACCAGTGAGCATTATCCCTGGTGGTGTTACGTCACCAGGTTGGCTTTTGGTGGCAGGAGAGGAGGGGTATTCTGGAGAACTGAGCTCAGGTCCTTGCGTTCACATAGCAGTCATTTTACTAATTATGTCATCTCCTAGCCTCCTATATCGTGTTTTAAAGGTATGCCCAACACCCCTCTTTGTGTGATACATTGTGATCACATCACTTCATCTCAGAATGCCAACATTTTTACACAGTCATACCTAACGGGTTAGTTCCTAGCACAGTGTCAGAAGGCTCCATTCCCAGAAACAAATTAAATCCACCAGTCCCTTTCACAGTGGTTCTCCACTTCTCTGTTAGTAGACTGTCATTCAGTGGCCAGCTTCAAGCAATGAGCAAGCAGCCTCTCTCCTCAAAACACTTCCATCACTTTCCCCAACGACTGCAGTATGTGAAGAGAGAATGTTCACACCTGCCATGAGAGTGGAGATTTGCTTTTGCAAACCACACACCAATTACTTGGCCATTCTCTCCAGGGAAGCCAGGTGTGAAAAGTTGTCCTTTTTTTTTTTTTTAACAGCAACCTAATTGTTCTCCACTACCCATGCGTAGAATAGAGCAGCCTTTTTCCGAACAGGCAAATGAAGAGAAAGTTCAAGAAGTGATAGGAGACTATGTGTGAAGGAGAGAAGTTTTCGCGGCTGTCTCAGTTCGTTTTTAGTACAACAAACATGTTCGCCGATCTCCAGGCGACGGGAGAGACTCAATCCTCTCGACACAGCTTCATGGGAGACATGAGAGAAGGGTAGAAGTATTTCCCTCTGAGGACTAAGCTACCTGAGACTTAGCTAAGAAACCAGCCATTATGTAGAAATAAGTCCCATGCAGCTACAGATTCTGCACTGACCAACATCCGACATATAATACTGACTGAACATGTTTCCCTGCATCATCCTTCATAAAATATGTAAGGTGCTTTAGATAAAATGATTGCACTTGCCTCTAAAAAAAATGCACTCTAGGCTTCTAAAACATGTACAGCGTACAGGTATGTACTGAATATAAATCTTGCTTGTGTCAACCTCGTAGATCTGAGAACCATGAGTGATTCAGAAAATGGAATTGCACTCAGAACCATTTGTCTGTCAGTGTGTTCACCTCTGCACACCAACCAATTCTTCCCTGAGTATTTCAGCTAAGACTTCAGGCAAGGTTACTGAGTTTCCTACATTCTCCCTATGATTCGAACGTCATTTTTCCTGATGTTGCTTTATGAAGGGTTAGATGCCTAGGAATTGAGCCTTATGTCTGCGAAGGATCTGAGACTGAGACACTGAGATTTTGCAAGCAGGGATGTGAGTGATGAAGGAAATCAGTGACATTATCAGGATGGATGTGTCTTAGTTATCTCTCTTTTGCTGTGATGAAAGACAAAGACCAAGGCAACTTATAAAAGTTTATGGTTTCAGAGGCTTAGAGTCCATGATGGTGGAGTGAAGAAACAACAAACATGTGGCAGAGAGAAAGTGGAAACACAGCTTGTCTTTTGAAACTGCGAAGCCTAGCCAAGTGACACACTTTCACTAACAATAATATATATATAATTAATATATAAATGTATATATAATAGTTATGCAAACAGTCTATAATTAAGGAACTATATTCCTACAATTTTACACTAAAAGATAAAATACAATGAAATTTTGTAACTTTAAGACATAGGCATACAACTTAAGTGAATAATCTACACTTAGATATAGCAATGTCAAATTGCTTTCAGGGTCTCTGGAAACCAGCTTGCAATTATTCCTCTGTGATGTATGAAGCAATTTACGGGTCTACTGCCTTGCCCCTCAAAATGAACCCTATCCCATGTTGTCGCACTGACAAAATTTTAGGATATGAGTTTTCAGTCTATTTACCAGCTACAGCCTCCTAAGAGCTACCCTTTCTGCCATAGGCTAGTATTATTCAGCACTGCAACAGCTCTGGTTCTCTGGAGAGTCCAGAAACCACGATTTGCAGAGGAGAAAATCTTTTCCAGCCTCTGCCTGAAGAGCCTACCCAAATTTTGCCAAGCTTTCCTTCTTCCTTCCATGGTCTCAATGGTCTTTGTGGCAAGGGTCCTGTTTTCACCTCCTGGCTAGTAAAATTTGCTAAAACTGTCCCTCTTCTAAATGTTAACAGCTAAGGCAACTCTTGGCAATGTTTAGGCTCTTCGTGCTTTTGAGGACAGTGAAATACCCATGGTGTACAGAGTAAAACAAAGAGTACTATAATCTAAATTATTCCCATCCCCTCAGGCTTTTGATATATTCCACAATGGCTCCTAGGCCTACCCCAAGCCTTCTGCTCACTGAAAGTTTGCAGTCTAGAAAATGTTACTTCTCAGTTCATCGCCAGAGTTGAGGTTTGTATATGTAAGCACAGCCCTGCTGTCCTTGGCCAGTCCACATATGGAATGTTAACTGTGGTCACTCGTGATATTATTATGTTAGTAGTCAAAGCTAGTATCAAATACCTTACCTACCCACACCTGCTGGTCCTGGCATCTGCCCCGTGACCACATAGCTACACACTCACTTCTGTTTTGAAAGAAGAGGGAAGATTTATGAACACTGAGGAGGATTCCTTTCTGGATGATCCACTAGACAAAATCAGGGGAGACGTGTTTGCTGTCTGGCCCTCATTTGCTCAAGTGCAGTCATCTGCAGCTAATTGAAGATACCTTTGAGTGAAGCGGAAAAATAGGCCCGGGTGAAACTGAAAATATCGATGTGAATGGTGACTGTGCCATGGTGACCAGCAGGAGCACAGAATCACGCTCATGCCTTGTGGAGAGAGAGAAGACGTTTAAGGCGATAAACACTACTGCTAGAGGGACCGCTAAGGTAGGCATTATGCAGAATTCACAGCATAATGACGGTACTAAGCATTCATCTTTCCACAGGGAGAGGCTGGCCATATTATGAGTAAATGAAAATTACCAAAACAACAAAGTAAGCATAAATATGGAACATTCTTATCTCAAAACTGACTATATCTTTATCTTGACCTGCAAAGCTATAAAATGCCCCTAATTCTTTTTTCTAGCATAATCTGAGGAGATATATATATATATATATATATATATATATATATATATATATATTAGTTTGAGTGGGTTCTAGCCACTGTACAAAAAATGATCTTCAATATCAGAGAAATGATGAAACTATCATCCTCTTTCTGTAAATGGGAAAGCACAGGATTCCCAGATGTTAAATATGCTCAAGATTGCACAACCAGCAAGTGAGAAAGTTGGAAGAACATCTGGATCCAAAACCATTTCCTAAATGCCAACTATACCCCACAGAAAACAGGTGAGTGTTCTTGTATTAGACGAGTATGTATTACATGCCTACTTTAAATTCTATCCATCTGTCAAAATTAAATGATAGTATGATGGTTGTTGGATTAGGTTATAATTAAAGAAACAGGGTAGTCCCTGGCATAGCTATAAGCACTACACTGCCTAAACAATCCACACAAACTTAGACTTCCATTTGTCCTACTGTCAGCAGAGAGCTGTGTGCAATCTTCTTTAGATTACATTCTGACGCACAGACTAAGAAATTCTCCTTAGCACTTTTATTTGTCCTTGATAAACTGATAAGAAAATATTAAATTTCTCTAGAACATAACAGTCCTTGAGAATGAGGAGAAAGCATGCCGTACATGAAAGTTAGAATCCTTTCTGAAGAATCTGTCACTACTGATTTGATTCTTGCTGCATCTTTAATAAAAAAAAAATTCTATCAAAATATCTCAGCTCACTTGCGTCACAGGCTCAAAGCTTTACCTGTCTCCAAATGGCTGTTGTGACACAGCCTCACAAATGAGTCTGTCTGAGCAGCCACTAAAGTCAACCACATGGTCAACTCAAGGAATTCTCTGCTCAAGACTGGCCTTTGCAAGCATGACTCTGAACGTTCTACAGACTACAGTGTTTGTAGCATTTTGTTTAACTGAGGCTGCTCTCAAAAGAGAGCTAGAAATAGAATTCTGCCTTCCTGTCTTGTTTTCTGTACCTTCAGCATGTTGGGCGTCAATGAGGCTTCTTCACTATTCAGATGCATCAACAGTAGAATGGAACCAAGGCAACCGGGTCCTCCTTCCCATGCTCAGGAATGTTCTCATTCTCCATCATCCTATCATTACACATCAAGCCAGGATCCTAGCAGCTGCATACTGAAATGATGTTTTAAAAGACTTTCATGTTATGTTGATTGTATATGTGTGCATTGTTTGTGTATATGTTTATGAACATGAGCACAGGTGCCAATGGAGGCCAGCAGTGTCAGATCTTCTTAGTCTGGAATACAGGTAGTTATGAATGGTTTAATGTGGGTCCTTGGAATGAGATGAGTTCTCTGAAAGAGCAGTGTGCTCTTTTTAACCATGGAACTATCATTCCAGGCTTAGTGGCATGATTTTAATGATATCTATTCAAATGAACAAGAGAATTAATATTTTATCTAGGAACAAAACTCTAACTGGCAAGCATATTTTGTATTGAGTCTCATACACTACAAAATAGAGTTAGTGAATAAAGTGAAAATGACAATGTCAAGTGATACAGAAACTCAAGGACATTCATTTCTCTGTTTCAGAGGATACAAATGTAATTAATCAGCCATCTCCTGTCTTTGTTGACAATGGAATAAGGTCATAGAAAGATTTAGTCAGCTAATGTGAAGTGTTCATCCCTCAAACGTATATCTAACACACACATACACACACACACACACACACACATGCACACACACACACACACACACCACACCACACCACACCACACCACACATATACACCTCTAAGATTCAGAGAACTAGAGGAAGAGGCAGCATAAAGAGTCAGCCAATGCAGCAAGACAGCATTCTCTCAACATAACATGACCAATGAACTCATGAGCTCACTGCAGCTGTGGTTACCTACACAAGACCTGCACAGAATCAGAACAACCAACATTTTATCATGGAAGGGGAGGGACTCATAACACCCATCCCCTCCCTGGACGACTATTGATAGTTAATGTTGGCTCCGGAAAGTATGGCCACTAATGAGTTGTCCACCAGCCAATAATTAAACTCCTACCCATGCTCATGCAAGCAATCCTGCTAAAATTCAGTGGTACACACACACACACACACACACACACACACACACACACACACACACACACACATACACACACACAGAGAGAGGGGGGACATAAAAATAGAAAGGAGACTTACTGAGAAAAAGAATGGTTTCAGTGAAAAAGTCAGTGAGGTGAAACAGGGAGATGGGTAGTAAAAAGAACTAAAGTTCCTTAAATTCATATATGAAGATATCAAAGAGTAGACCAACTTTTAAAAGTACATTTAGTCAACACCATATATGATAAACAAAAGAAAGATTCAGTCAGCTAATGTGACTCCAGAGTCAACACTACAAAACTGGGACTGGAAATACATTTATATTTTTGAAGGAAATTTCAGAATACCATTAAGAATACAAAAGACAACCAAAAACTCAAGCATCTTGCACTAGTAGAGTGTAACAGGCAAGATGGCTTGGGTTCAATTTCCAGAAGCACATAAATAAAATAAATATCATAATAAAAGCCATGGAACTTACAGGATATAGCACTAGTCTAAAGTCAGCTCATATATCACTGGGACAGACACAGCAGCCACACAGAATTCTCCAGGAGAAGCAGAAAAGGAAACAGATCCCACAAAGCTCTCAACCAGAAGTATAGAAATGCATCCTTAGAGCATCGTTGATGCCTCATAGTATCTGCCACGATGAAGACTTGAATGTGGAATGAAAAGTAGAAATTTGTGATGAAGAGGAATAGTGGTAAGATTTATCTTTATTTTCCTTTGTTTTCTCTTAAGGGTTAGAGTCTCACTTTGGGGGCAGGGCTAGTTTTTCATTCCTCCTCCTCCTCTTCCTCCACCTCCTCCCCCTCCTCCTCCTCCTCCCCCTCCTCCTCCTCCTCCTCCCCCTTCTCACCTGCCCAACGCCCCTACTGGGATTACTGGCACATGAAATGCAGCTTAACTGATTGGTATTGTGGTATTAGAATTGTTTGAGTTGGATCACTAGAGTTTACATTTATATATACAGAAAGTCACCTCTTTCTGTCTATAGCAGGTGGGCGAGCTGGCTCCAAGGTCATGAGAGCTGGAGAGCTGGCCTTGCCCCTCATCTGCTGCAGCATGTGAGAGAGTAGCCCTACATCTAGCCTGTGCAGCACAGTAGAACTGGTCCTGATACCATGGGCATGGGTGATCCAGCTCCAAGGGCACGAGAGAGCTTACCCTGCCCCCTTTTCAGCTTTGGCATTAGGTAAGTTACCCAGAGCAATGTTGAAGAGCTTGTCCTTATGTTTGTGGGCACCACAGAGCTGATGTTCGGAGCCACTCAGCTAGGCTCAGATCCAGAGCTTCAAGTTGCCCACCACAACATCTATCCCATCTATGATATGCTGTACTGTGAAAGAGCCAGTACTGCAGATCTAAAGCTGTGGGATCTTCATCACACAGAGCAACAACAACAGGATATTCAAGAGGAATTCCCATGAGGATTCAGTATTCCTCTTGTGTAGCAAAAGCCAGGGGCAAAAAAAAAAAAAAAAAGACCAATGATTTATTGCAATGAACATTTATAAGCAAAGATGTGTGGACCAAAAGGTATATTGGGTGACACACTACAGCTTCCATGACAAGATGGTTTTTTTTTTCATTTTATCTTTTATCTATCTTATTTTATATTGGGGGGAGATTGCAAGGGCAGATATGAAGGGACAGGGAAGTAAGTGGGATTGAGAGGTGCATAATGTGAATTTCACAAAGAATCGATAAAAAGGGTTTTAAAAATATTCACAAAGGCATTGATGAAGAAGGGAAGAAATCTTATAAACTCTAAAAGAAAAATCAAACTTGCCATCTACTGTTCCCACCACGTACAATAAACCTTCCATTCTTTTAACCTGAGACTCGGCACATGGTCTGAGTTTATCTGCTATGGTTTTAACGATCACCTATGGCAAAGGACAGACGCACAATTACTTGGTAAAAGGAGGTCAGTCAGAAGAATATACATGTGTTTATTCCTTTTCTTATTGCTGTGACAACATGCCTGATAAAAGAAGTTTAAAGGAGGAAGGATTTATTTGGGGCTCACAGTTTGGTGATAGAGTTCATTGTGGCAGGCAGTTATGGTGGCAGGACTCTGAGGCAGCTAGCTGGTCACTGCAATCTGTCAGCAAGCAGTCAGAGGAGTGCTGGTGCTCAGCCAGATTTTGATAGTTTTTATTTACTCAGGGACCCCAGTTCATGGTTGAGTGCTGCCCACGTTTAGGGATGGGTCTTCCTTATTTGGTTAAATATTTCTGGAAACACCTTCGTAGATATGCCCAGAGGTATGTCTCCATGGTGATTCTAAATCCTCTAAGTTGACAACCAAAATTAGCAAGCATAAAGTTAAAATGTGATTAAATTAAACTGGAGATTCTTAATACTGGCCCTTTAGGAATCCTCATTTGTGGCAGAACTGTCTTCCTTTGGGCTGAGTTACAGTTCTGAAAATATCATATATGCTTTGAGAGAATTAACAGCAATGACAACAACAACAAAAATACCCATGTAGAATTTTCTGTAGTTTCTCATTACAGCATTAAATGAGCTCCTAGACAGCTGCTATGTCTAAATTCTATGCCTCCTGTCAAAATATCACTATTTGCAGATGATATGATAGTATATTTAAGTGATCCCAAAAGTTCCACCAGAGAACTACTAAAGCTGATAAACAACTTCAGCAAAGTGGCTGGGTATAAAATTAACTCAAATAAATCAGTAGCCTTCCTCTACACAAAAGAGAAACAAGCCGAGAAAGAAATTAGGATAACGACACCCTTCGTGATAGTCCCAAATAATATAAAGTCGTCGGTGTGACTTTAACCAAGCAAGTAAAAGATCTGTACAATAAGAACTTCAAGACTCTGAAGAAAGAAATTGAAGAAGACCTCAGAAGATGGAAAGATCTCCCATGCTCATGGATTGGCAGGATTAATATAGTAAAAATGGCCATTTTACCAAAAGCAATCTACAGATTCAATGCAATCCCCATCAAAATACCAATCCAATTCTTCAAAGAGTTAGACAGAACAAGTTGCAAATACATCTGGAATAACAAAAAAACCAGGATAGCTAAAACTATCCTCAACAATAAAAGGACTTCAGGGGGAATCACTATCCCTGAACTCAAGCAGTATTACAGAGCAATAGTGATAAAAACTGCATGGTATTGGTACAGAGACAGACAGATAGACCAATGGAATAGAATTGAAGACCTAGAACTGAACCCACACACCTATGGTCACTTGATTTTTGACAAAGGAGCCAAAACCATCAAATGGAAAAAAGACAGCATTTTCAGCAAATGGTGCTGGTTCAACTGGAGGTCAACATGTAGAAGAATGCAGATCGATCCATGCTTATCACCCTGTACAAAGCTTAAGTCCAAGTGGATCAAGGACCTCCACATCAAACCAGATACACTCGAACTAATTGAAGAAAAAGTGGGGAAGCAACTCGAACACATGGGCACTGGAGAAAATTTCCTGAACAAAACACCAATGGCTTATGCTCTAAGATCAAGAATCAACAAATGGGATCTCATAAAACTGCAAAGCTTCTGTAAGGCAAAGGACACTGTGGTTAGGACAAAACGGCAACCAACAGATTGGGAAAAGATCTTTACCAATCCTACAACAGATAGAGGCCTTATATCCAGAATATACAAAGAACTCAAGAAGTTAGACCGCAGGGAAACAAATAACCCTATTAAAAAATGGGGTTCAGAGCTAAACAAAGAATTCACAGCTGAGGAATGTTGAATGGGTGAGAAACACCTAAAGAAATGTTCAACATCCTTAGTCATAAGGGAAATGCAAATCAAAACAACCCTGAGATTTCACCTCACACCAGTAAGAATGGCTAAGATCAAAAACTCAGGTGACAGCAAATGCTGGCGAGGATGTGGAGAAAGAGGAACACTCCTCTTTCTGCGTGGGATTGGAGACTGGTAAAACCATTCTGGAAATCAGTCCGGAGGTTCCTCAGAAAATTGGGCATTGAACTACCTGAGGACCCAGCTATACCTCTCTTAGGCATATACCCAAAAGATGCCCCAACATATAAAAAAGACACATACTCCACTATGTTCATCGCAGCCTTATTTATAATAGCCAGAAGCTGGAAAGAACCCAGATGCCCTTCAACAGAGGAATGGATACAGAAAATGTGGTACATCTGCACAATGGAATATTACTCAGCTATCAAAAACAATGACTTTATGAAATTCATAGGCAAATGGATGGATCTGGAAAATATCATCCTGAGTGAGCTAACCCAATCACAGAAGAACACACATGGTATGCACTCATTGATAAGTGGCTATTAGCCCAAATGCTTTAATTGCCCTAGATGAACAGAACACATGAAACTCAAGACGGATGATCAAAATGCGAATGCTTCACTCCTTCTTTAGAAGGGGAACAAGAATACCCTTGGCAGGGAATAGGGAGGCAAAGATTAAAACAGAGGCAGAAGGAACACCCATTCAGGACCTGTTCCATATGTGGCCCATACATATATAGCCACCCAATTAGACAAGATGGATGAAGCAAAGAAGTGCAGGCCAACAGGAACCGAATGTAGATCTCTCCTGAGAGACACAGCCAGAATACAGCAAATACATAGGTGAATGCCAGCAGCAAACCACTGAACTGAGAATAGGACCCCCATTGAAGGAATCAGAGAAAGGACTGAAGGAGCTTGAAGGGGTTTGAGACCCCATATGAACAACAATGCCAAGCAACCAGAGCTTCCAGGGACTAAGCCACTACCTAAAGACTATACATGGACTGACCCTGGGCTCCAACCTCATAGGTAGCAATGAATGGCCTAGTAAGAGCACCAGTGGAAGGGGAAGCCCTTTGTCCTGCCAAGACTGAACCCTGAGTGAATGTAATTGTTGGGGAGGGGGCACTAATGGGAGGAGGATGGGGAGGGGAGCACCCATATAGAGGGGGATGTTTGCCTGGGGAATAACATTCGAAGTGTAAATAAGAAATACTCAAGTTAATAAAAAAAATTCTATGCCTCCTGTGTAAAGAAATATCTTGATCTCAAAATTTACACAGTGGTAGTAACAGTGGTGGTCCTGCCTGCCTCAGCCAACCACTACACTCAACTTAGCTCTTCAATGTGGTAATGTAGGGTGGCTCTCCCTTTCCCTCAGCACTTTCTTCTCTGTCTGGAGACATGATAATGGTGCTGTACTCCCTTTTGTACTGCCATAATAAATATATGATAATGGGGAAATTATAAAGAACAAGAATCATTTTACTAGAGTTCTAGAGAATCAAAGTTGGAGAATCCAAATCTGGTAAGGACCTTATTTCTCTGTCATCCATGGTGGAAGGCACAAGGACAAGAAAGCATGCTACAGAGAGAGGGAGGATGCGGGAGAGAGAAAGGAAAGGGAAGGAGGAGAAAATAAGATTAGATACAAAACGATTGTGGAAAGGAAAGTAATTGACATTTTTGTAAAAAGTCAACTTATAGGATATCAACATTAAGGGTCTAACTTATTAACACTAAATTGCACTGGAATTATGTTCTCAATGATATGAACTTTGGGGCTACATTCAAACCATAGCAAAAGGTATCAGCAAAAAGTGAAATAGTGGTGAAAGCAAGAACAATGGACAAATATACAAGCCCGTCCAGTGCTCAGCCAACTATGGCAGAGGAACACGTCTTCTGCATTGTACACATGTCTTTTAATAACTTAATAATTGGCATCTACTCAATCAAGAAACCTTAAGGACCACTCCATGATTAATTAACATTCTAACATTACATGAGTTTCATTAGCAACCTGGTCAGGGCTTCTCATAACTATAAGTGGAAGAATTGTAAAACATGTTTGGGAAACTTGAAGAAAAGTATAGTGAAACTGAGCAGAGAATGAATACTGGAGACCCAGGGTCCCTGGCTATTTTTCCCCCAAAGTATATATGATAGTGAATTAATTCCACAGCTTCCTCCTTCTGTCCCCTGCCCTAAGCCATATGGACTTTCTGTGCATGGGTGGCAGGCATTCTGTGCTAGCTTCATTTAAATAGCATCTCATGTCAAGGTCACTATCTCAGGGTAAAGTGAACCACCAACCCCATTCTGGACTGAATCAGACCTCTCTCGGTTAATGCTCTCTCATAGCATTTTTTGCTTTCTTAGTCCCTAGAAGAGTTGATGAATAAGATTTATTCATATGCTTCTTTGATTAATAACTACTTCTCCTGTGTAAAGTCATTAAGGCAGAGAGCATAATTATTAAGCTCACTACTGTATCAATTCAGAGCCTCGTAGATGGTCTGGTGCATAAAAAGGGCTAAGTAAATATTTGGTATGTTAATGAAGAGTGACAACTGGGATCCCAATTTTCTGACACCAATCTACTGTTCATTTTACTGCTGAAGAAATATCTTTGTGTAAGTGTTGCTTGGGGACTCTATAAAAATACATGTACCTTTGGGCAAGGAATGTGGTAAGAGGGTTATTCTGCAAGCATGAAGAGCTGAATTTCAATCCTCAGAACCCATGGAAAGGCTGGCATTGTCCTTTGTGTATATAATCCCAGCACTGGAATGAGGAGACAAGCAGATCCCTGAGATTGAACGTCAGACGGACAGACAAACAGACACACAAATAGACAGACAGAGTGATGAGTTTCTGGTTCAGTGACCATACCTCAGAGATAAAGCAGAAAGTAATAGAACAGGACACACAGTGTTCTTCTGTGATCTGTTTGCATGTGCACGGCAGATATACATATAAATCACACACACACACACACACATACATTCAGTCAATAGAATCAGAAAGCGTACTTTTTCTAAGTTGAATGACTCTACAGTTTGAGATTGCAACTAGCTCATAGAACAGTTGTAGGAGCAACTGTTCTACCCACATGCATGCACAAACACACACACATATGTACATGCGCACACACCTGCACACACATATCCATATACAAGAGCCAAAACTACCAACACTGTGCTTCTGCTCAGAGAACCCAGTATTCTGATCGCATGCCCTCTGCCTTATTACAGATTGGACTCAGGAAGCAGAGATCAGAAGTGGCCCTTCTGTCTTCACTTAGCATATTACCCATGGAAGTCTTTGCAGGCATGAGGAATCATATGTAACTTTAAAACAGAGTTTGACCATAGAAATAGATCAGTCAATGATGAAATGCTTTCCAAGCATACACAAGGCCCTACATTCAATCCCCAGCATTGAAAGATCATAGGCAGGTAGGTAGGTAGGTAGGTAGATAGATAGATAGATAGATAGATAGATAGATAGATAGATAGATAGATAGATAGATGATAGATAGATAGATAGATAGATAGATAGATAGATAGATAGATAATATTAAAAGAAAATGAAACTATAAGACATATTGCTAAGTAAAAGAAGCTGGTCTAGGAAAAAACATGACGTTTCAAATTTGGAAAATATGAAAAATACATATAACAAAAATACCAGTAGCGACTGGGAATCCAGAGGGACAGAGGAAGTACAGAGGAGACAGTACAGAAGATATGGGGGGTTTTCTAGGTGGCGAATTTCTTCTGAATGAAACTACAACATTGATGTTATGGAAGAAAACGTTCCTTCATTCCCTAAAGTTCTGTGAACAGAACCTGAAAATTATGCAGACTAAAGATAGATTATTAAGAGAGGAGTCATAGAAATGTATAATTTATATTCTTATGTGAGCAGGGACTCCACAGATAACAAGTAAAACTGACAGAGGGGGGCAAACACACCAATGTGTATGCTTCGGGGGGTGGCGGAGAGAGAAATGAACACACGAAAGGATGGGGGCAGGGTTCAATAAGGAGGCAAGTTATGATAAAGCAACTAGAAAATACATAGCAGGTTCTCTAGTGAAATTCGTTCACCAAGTTCAAGTCCTACCCATTTTAAACATCAAGAATTTTTCTCCTCTTCACTTAGGAGAAGGGGAAACTTCTACAGGTAAGTTATATTACTGTGTTTAGACAAAAGGCACTGGTGGGAAGTGCTGGTCTAGCTTGCTTCAGCTCTAGATAATCCCTATGCCCAGGCAATGGGTTTCAGATCTGCACATTCTGAACTGTTCAGTGGGCACCTGTGATTATGCCTTTGTCAAAGCTCAAAGCACAATGCAACACAAAGAATGGGGCTAATGCAAATGACAGACTACTGCTGATAATGATGAATTGCTATCTGCTCATCGACGGAAAAATGCCCACAACCTACAATGGCACCATTTGTTCGGAGCAGGAGGACCTGTGAGGAGAAATGGAGGAGTGGTGACAGGTGCACTTTCAACTTCTATAATTCTAAGTGTATTTTGGGGGGCCTTAAAAATTACATTATTGATATATAGTATAACTACAACATTTCTTCCTTCCCTTTCTTCCCTCCAAGCTCTCCCATATGCTCCTCCAAATTCAAGACCTCTTTACTTTCTAATTGTTACTGCATATATGCATATATATACATACACACATATATAATAAATTATATATAATACACATTGTGTAACTATATATTATATTGTTTCAAATATACTATAAAGCATACTCAGTAATATATTATATAACTATATATTTATTACTAAATGTAACTTGTTCAGTCCATATAATGTTACCTGTTTGTTTTCTTTGTGGTTGACACTGGACAACCAATCCATGTTCTCTTCCCCTGAGAAGTCAAAGCACACACGTAAAATAATGTGAGTATAGCACACTAGCAGCCCTCCCAGGTCCTTCCCTGGGCTGTCTAGTTGTGGGTGTCACTTCACTGAACCCTAACACCAGCACTGTAAAGCACCTGATAGAGTCTCTGTTCTGGTTTCCTTTCTGTTTCTGCAGTAAAATAGTACAACCAAAGAAACTTAACAGAGAAAGGGCTTTGTTAGGCTTACGGTTCCGGGTCTGCAAGGAAGCCAAAGCAGGAACTCAAGCAGCTAGCAGCTAGTCACATCAAATCCAGTCAAGAGCAGAGGCACCCGGGCTGCTTGCTTACCAGCTCTGTACTTCCGCTCAGGCAAGTACAGTTCTCTCTCTCTCTCTCTCTCTCTCTCTCTCTCTCTCTCTCTCTCTCTCTCTCTCTCTGTGTGTGTGTGTGTGTGTGTGTGTGAGAGAGAGAGAGAGAGAGAGAGAGAGAGAGACTCACCTTTCCTCCTGCAGTGAAGTGAGACGACACAGCACCCACCTGACACCAACCAGCTAAGCTGAAGCTGAAGCGAAGTAAATGATGTCACTCTTACCCCCTACCACCACTGTGACTGTAGCTTGTGCCGGTTGCAATATGAACAGAAAAGTAAAGTGTGAGCTGCCTTTATCCTCTTGCTAGTCTCATGGGAGGACCTGTGCTTACTCTGTATCTTAGCAACTTCATCATACATTTTTGTTCCTTTCTTTGCCGAGAACTTTCACCTTTTCACTTAAAAGAAGCACATGGGGTGGTCTCTGTAGCTTGACTGGATCCCCTGCATAGCAGCCCCTTTGCTCCGGGGCTATCACTGAACACAATAAGGATTGCTAGCACATAAGCACCGTGATACCTCCACAGTTGAACTGACTGTTTTGATGGCAACCAAATCGAAAAGGGTGGTGGATACGGAACAGAGATGCTGGAAACGGGTAGGGCCAAGTGTGTGGTATAATATTCTACCACACTACCCAGAACGCTATACAATTTAAAACTTGTGAGCTATTTTTATTTCTAAAATTTTATGTTTAATACCATATTGTATGGGTAATAAATGTCCCTTGAAGCTCCGTGTGTTTAATAGTGCCATTAGGAGGGAGTGGAACCCCTAGTAGGTGGGACCCAGCAGTAGGTCCTCGGGTGATTGGAGACAGACCCTCAAAAGGTACTCTGAGATGCCGGACACTTCTTTTTCCTTTTCTCTATTGCAGACCTGATGTGTTCTGCTGCACTGAATTCTTGTGTGATGAAGTACTGTCTCACCACAGGCCCCAAGCAATGGACCAAACAATAATAAAATGACTGCTCACCAAAGCAAACATATTCTGTGTATACGTTTATTATCTCAGACATTTTGTTTTAGGGATGGAAAGCTAATCAACACCGCTGGTAGTGCAGCTCAGAGAAGAGCATCACATCTAGGGATGGGCCAGACGGAAAGATCCTCACAGTCAATCTAGTGAGGACGGTGCAGAGCCGCCCATGAGGTAATGCGGACTTCCCGTATGATGGGGTGGAAACAAATGCAGCAGGGCGTCTGGGACTCAGCGCAGAATCAAGTTGCCAAGGAAACAACAGTGGAAAACTTGATGTGCAAACGTAAATGACAAAACTTTACTATGAAGCAAAGCTATTCCCTTCACACCAAACAAAGATGGCAGAGAAAAACAGAGATTCGGAATATTACTGGCTGAAGGGAGACATCCGGGTCTTCTCAGATTGATGCTGATGCAGTGGATAAGCCACACGTGGACAGTTTTGTTTTGGTTTTGAGGCAAATTTCACTGTAAATTCCAGCCCGGCCTCCACTTTGCAATTCTATTGCCTCAGGTTCCCAAGTACTGGGATTTCAGAATTGTGTCATCATGACCACTGGCCCCTTGTGGTTCCTGATTTTAAGGACTCAACCCTGGAAGAAGTAAGAACAAATACACAGAAATCCACATGCCGAATGTTCATTAGAATGTTCACTGATGAATTTGTAACTTTTTGGTATGACAATTTTATTAAAGTTAGATCTTGGGGCTGGGAAGATGGCTCAGTGTTCAGGAGTGCTTGTGTTTCTTGCACATGATCCAGGATCAGTTCCTAGCACCTACACACAATAGTCTATAACTCCAGGTCTAGGGGATCCAACACTCTCTTCTCTTCTCACCGCCCCAGGGACCAGGCATACTCACAGTGCTTGTACAACACATAGGCAAAACATTCACACACATAAAATAAAATCATTACATCTTGGGGTAAGAGCTTTAAAACCCTTATCAACTACATGGGATGCCAGAAAACTGCCATCCCGCAGTGGGCAGGCTGAGCCAGGAAGACAGTAAACTGCAGGCCCCCCTAAGCTACTTAGTGAGACCCTGTCTCAAATTAACTAAGTAATGGTTTAAATGGATTGAGTATGTAATTATATTTAAGAAATATATTTTAAACAAATTTTATAACCTATAAAAGTAAATATCATGCCCAGAATTTCTTTCAAAGCACTCTTGAGAGGACTGAGTGTGTAGAGGTCAAATTTAAGTGGCTATGACCTGGAAAATGACAGACTGGCTAGGACGGGATTTGAAGACATGTGGGTTCCATCCTATCATTGACTGTTTTGAATGCTTAGAAGATGTCAATTAAAAGTTTGTTGCAAAGCATCGTTATGTTTCGTATTGGTTTCATGCAAAAATATGGAATGTGAATATTAACTCTAAAATTAATGATCATTAAAGTGAAAATACAAGCACACCATACCCAAGAATTTCTATTTATTATTCCAGTGAAGTCAGGCCTGTAGTTTCTAGTAACCTTTGCAGTGAGTAGCTGCAAAGTCTTAACTGCTTGCCCTCCCTCTCTGTATGAAAGCTCTGCTCAGCCATTCCCCTCCAGTGCCTGCAACCTGAAAGAGGTGTCCTTGCAGACAGGGAATCAAAATGACACTGTTGCCTGTTGGTGTTCTGTCTTTGCCTGAAGGTCAAGGTGAATCCTCAAGCCTGATTTCTTGCCACTCCGAACCTTGAGCAGAAGGTTTTCTAAGTCCTACCTACTCTCACTTACTGGGGCTGGATAATGGAGACCCTCCCAAGAGAGTTTCTGTCATCTATATAGAGTGTTTCCTGGGAAAGATGATCCCAAAGACTCGTACTGAGGCACAGGGATGTAGAAATCAAAATAAGGACTAGGCTGTAAACAAATGGCAGAATGCTTGCCAAGCATGTACTAAGACCCTGGGTTTGATCCTTAACAGTGCAAAACTTAAAATCATATCAAATAAGGTTTTATCTCTTTCCCAGAGTAGTGACTACAGATTGTGAACTTCTATTTCACAATAATTCTCTCTTTGTCACTCAACTCTTCTCTCTGTGTCTATTTTCTCTATCTATCTATCTATCTATCTATCTATCTATCTATCTATCTATCTATCTATCTGTCATCTCTATTTCTAGCTCTGTGTCAGTCTGTCTTTCTCTGGTGTTAATAATTGAACCTGGGGTCTCTTGCCCACTGAGCAAGTGCTCTACCTCTGAGCTCTATCTTAATTTTTAGCTTGAAATGGGGGCTCAACAGGTTACCAAGCTGGCCTTGAACTTACTCTAGTTCAGACAGTCATTGAACTCACAATCTAGCTACTGCGACCTCACAGGCGAGCAGTACAGGCCAGGGCCAGCAGGATTAGCTTGCTAAAAGACCTTTGACACACCTGACATGTCTG
The DNA here is from genome assembly GCF_021556685.1 of Rattus norvegicus. NCBI lineage: Eukaryota > Metazoa > Chordata > Mammalia > Rodentia > Muridae > Rattus > Rattus norvegicus. The sequence goes on along the minus strand of NC_141544.1, from coordinate 37,968,359 downwards.
TCTAGACTCCATATCATGTGCTTCCTTGGGTTCAAAGGTTGACTCATGCCCTCTGCGTAGCACAGTGAATGCATTTGTTTGTGGAGGTAGCAGGAAGAAAGTGCACATTTCTTTCCCTGAGAAGATTCCATAGGCAACTGAAAGAAACACTTCAACTTGGATTGATTTGTTTGGCCAGCTGCTAAGTATTCTTAGTGGTGCTTGCCGTTTACCTCTTCGAGCTTCAGATCTTAGTATTCAAAACACTCCAGTGCCTGCATTCTTTTGCCTTTCCAAAAGTATTCAGCAGTATCTGGGGATTTCACTAAACCCAGTGATTTAAAGTTGGAAAGGTCGGGAAGTGCACCACTGTGTGATTAAATGACCCTGTGTGATGCAAACATAAAATATTGATTATGTAAATTGACAGGTGCATATTGTCTATGATGACATCGCAGACCATTGAACTGAATTCAACTCTAGGTTATTTAAGCCTGTCTGCCCACAAGCTATTTGATATTAGGTACCTTATTCACTCCTATGGGGCTCTGTAGAATGGGGGATGCAGATTACATAATGGTCAGTAGTTATTCAAAAAATCATATACAATTATCCTAGTAATTCACTGGTTTAGAACTCTTCAGTTTTTCTCTAGAGTACAAATCTTTTATAGAGAATATTGTTATAAGCTTGAATTCCATTATGGCAGTCCCTATATTAGGAGTTTGAACTGACAAATGGCTGTGTGCTCAGAGCTTTCACTTCCCGCGGGTTAGTCCATCTGGGACATCAAATTACAGATCAGACCTCGCTTAATGAACTTCACATTGGAACATATGGCATTGTGTTTCCAAAAGCCACTTCTTTCAAACTAACAGAGCTGGTTCAACCATGGCCATTCAAGCAGTGTCTCCATTTAGACACTCCGCATTAACCCTGACAATCAGAAGGATGGAGAGAAAAGTTCTTTAACTGTAGGGAGGAAAGACCTTTTACTTCCCCTAGTTTTCCTAGTTATTACTCAGGTAGGATCCTTGTAACAAAACAATTGGAAAGGAATAAAATCTCAGTCATTTGACTCTGTGTATTCCTGTGTATGAGAAAGGATAGAATCTCTCACAGGTGGTTGCAAATGTCCACTGGATCAAAGAAAGAAGGGGGTTGGGGAGGTCAATGAGACAGCCAGAAGAAAACAAAGAGGCAGAGGAGAGTTTGTGGCCTTTACTCAACAATGTCTGATGATTGTTTTACTTCTTTTTCTAGCTCAAAGAAGGAATTCCCTTTCTACAGGTATAAATTCTCCTCTGTCAAGAAACAGTAATGTCTGTGTTTTCAGAGCCTTGGTCACATCACAGTTTCTTAAAGTATCTTTACAACATTTACATTTTCTAATGGGATATTCTGATCTCCATATATACATAGTCCAAGGAATAGTACATTGCCTCTATTTTTTTAAGATTTCTTTTCATTATGGGTATAGTGCAGGGGTGTATACATAGGAAGGCAGTGCCCATAGAAGCCGGAAGAGGACAATAGTTGCCCTGGAGATGGGGTTACAAGCAGTTGTGAGCCACTGGACATGGGTCTTGTGAATCAAACTCAGATCCTCTGTGAGAGCAGTATGTGCTTTTAACTTCTGAGCCGTCTTTCCAGCCCCCGATTCTTCCTTACTGTTAGTGACTAGGCATGGCTCATGAAGCCCTGGACACTACCTGTTACTATTTGCTTTGCCTTCTCTTCTCATACCTTGGCCCAAAACATTTCAGGACAACTGTGAAGAACAATCTTATACATCAGCTAACACCCAACCCACTCTATACTGTGGGATCTTTTAAAGTTCGGACATTCTCTGAAGGCACTCATAGCAATTCAGTCCAATTCTCTTCCAAGCAGACACAGTTTAGAAGTGCATAGTGAAAAGCTGTCTCCAGAAACCCCTCGCAAAGGAGAGACAGGAATTAGGAAACAGATGCCTTGGCCTCCCTGAAGGAATTCTGTACATCTCCTTAGATCATGGGTTGAAAATTAATCTCTACTGTGATGTGTCAAGAGGGTAGAGCTCTAGGTGCTATGAAGAGGAAAGGGGGAAAGAAGAGAGTTGGAGACTTTAGCTGGGGAGGAGGGAAGGAGGTTAGTACAGAGGGGAAGGAAGAAGGATAACTACATAATATTTGAGAATATCGTACTATAATATTTGGAAACACAAGGAATATGTTGTTTTATATAAAAATACATACACAATGTGCATCTCTGTGTTTTACATACACTTTATTCTCATGGGTGTCATACTTTAATTTGATGTGTCTCTTAAAACAAATATTTAACTAACCCTTCTACAAATGTTGTTATCACTGGTACCCTGCGTGCATATCCTTCTTGTGCTCCTCTGGGGATGTCAGGCTCCGGGAATCCTTCAGAAGAACATTATACACAGTAAAACCAACACTATCTGACAGTTACAGAAATGAACCTACTTTATGGTAAGATCTGATTGAGTTTTCCAGCTCTCTAAATCATCATTGCTCATTTTCACAGCCTGAAACTACCATCCATCTGATTTGAAATCAGGTGTCCAACTCATTTTGAATAAGACTCAACACCTTTCTTTACATTAATGGACTCGAAAGAAATATTGTCAAATTGGAATAATGCTGATGGTGAAGCGAAAATTGGTTTTGTTTTATTCTCTAAATGTACATATTTATTTACTGTTTATGAAGCAATGCTTGGAATCAAACCTGGGTTTTTATGGATGCTAGGAAAGCACTCTAGCATTGAACTGTGCCCTTCGGTCACATAGCTTGTTTCTAAGATTTTTGAAATTAAAATATTTTGAAAGTACTTCGAACATCTAATAAGTAGTCACATGTTATTAAAAGAATCAACATTTGTGTATTCATTAAATCTGAAAGCAGATTTACATTTGTACAACCAGGATCTCTCAACAATTCTTAAGGTGATGTTATTCATTATTTTTCTTTCACGTGAATTTTTCTCAATGGATCGCTTAACCTTTAGAGAAATGAGATTTTGCAAAATACTAGTGGTGCCTCACATTTGCATAATACTTTCAAGTAGCAAGATGACTTTGACTTAAATTGTTTTAACTGAGGCTCATGAAAAAAGTTATTTTTTAATTAAAGAACTTTTTATAAAAACTGATAAGGCTCTATTTTACAAGTGAGGAGTCTGCAGTCCTGTCACTAGCAACCAGCAGTGCTAGCATTTTAATCTAGGCTAGTGTGGAGGTTTGAATAATATGCCTCTCCCCATCGGCTCACCATATTTAAAACAGTACAGTTTGGAAAAAAGTTTTCAGACAACAATCGTTCCAGATCCAGGTGCACAACAAAGCTTATGGTATGACTATAGAGAAGCCCCTTTACAAAATACATGTGACCATGAGGGTTGGTTTTATACCTAAAAAGCCTAGAATCTAATATGGTCTCTGGCCAAGATAGTATAGAGGGCAGCAGTACATTAAATAACTGTAACATCTCCCATAAGGAGAGGGTCTGTTAACTGGGAGCTCAAGATCATGGTCTAGGGAGGTTGGAGTCTGGGATTATCATTCTGGTGAGTTTAGATTAGGTCTACCTCTATACCAAAAGGTGTGTAAGATCTGCCCCCACAGATAACAAAACTCTGACCAAGTGTTAGCAATACCCACTCCCAGCCTTCTGGGCAGAAAATGTATTTTTTCTTTGCGTTTGGCCCCCTGCATTTCTAACAGTCCTGGTTCTCTAGTGCTCTGTGGGTGCAAGGATCTTTGTGTCCCAGCACTGGTAGAATTGTTTGGGAAGGGTTAGGAGGTATGGCCTTGTTGGAAGAGATGTGTCCTTCAGAGTGGGCTTTGAGATTTCCAAAGCCCAGCCACTCCCAGGAGACTCCGTCACCACATTTCTCCCTCTTTGCCTCAAGCCTGTGGATCAGATGTAAGATCTCAGCTACTTCTCCAGCCCTGTGCCTGCCTGCTTTGCCATCATGTTCCCTGCCATGATGAACTCATCTTGTGGAAGTATAAGCCCTAGTCGAATGCTTTCTTTCATAAAATTGCCTTGACCATGGTGTCTCTTCACAACAAACGGAAAGTAACCAAGACAACCAGGTTTAGTTATAAACCCCTAAGTATTAACCTTTCCATGAGAATGCCTTAAAATCATCTCAAGTATTCCATGCAGCTTAATAGAAACAAACTTCTCAGCGGTGGTATTCAAGTGCAGGGTGTCAGGGAAAATGCCTGTGATCCTAACAGTCGGGGCAGGGGCAGAAAGAATGCCTTCCAGGACAGCCCAGGCGGAATAGAATATCCTGCTATGAGAGATAGAAAAAGGTAGGGGGAGGGAGAGAGGATAGAAAAAGGAAAAGAGGAAGTGAGGTCTCTCCACTGTGGAATGAATAGAAGTCCTACCACCAACTCCTCTTACTGTTGGGGAAGACAACTGCACAAACGAACACAACTTAAACAAACGAACGAAAAAGGATTAAGTCATTGAGGTTGGATTGAAATGAGAGAAACTAATATGAATTCTCCGATTCCAATACATACAGGCATGTATATAAGGCAACAGTTGGAGACTTCCTCCAAGCCTGCAGATGTTGAGGAACTGGGTGAGTCTATGGAGCAAATGACACTAAAGTGTACTTGAACTATCAGAGAAGTGAGGGCAGCAAGTGAAAGATGATGTTAATAGCCCATCCTTGAAGTTTCCTGACCTTGGTGTTTCTGTGTTTTTATTGTATAGCAGTGTGGAGTTAGTCTCAAAGTGAACTTGACAGAATATAGAACCATCTGGGAGACCGTCCTCAGGACATGACTGTCAGGGGATTGTCTTGATTACATTAGTTGATGTTGCAAAACTTATCTTAATTGCGAGTAGCATTTGCATGGTGGATGGAACAAAAGCAAGCTGAGTACTAGCATGCATGCCATGCATTCTCTGTTCTCCATTTGGTGACAAATGTCACATCACCAGCTCCCTCAAGCTCCTGTTCCTGTGGCCTCATTGGTGTGATGGACTCTAGCCTGAAACTGTGCAGTAGAACTTACCCTTAAATTGCTCTTGTGAGAGTATTTTTAAAACCTGGTAGGATTTATTTGATTTGATTTGATGTGTATTGATGTGTTCCCTGCCTGTATGTATGTATACCTCCTGCATGCCTGTTGCACACAAAGTTCAGCAGAAAGCACCTGATCCCCAGGAATTACAATTAGTGATAGTTGTGAGCCACCATATAGATACTGGGAATCAATCCCTGATTTTCTACAGAAAGTAAAAAGGGTTCTTAACTATTGAGCCATCTCTCCAGCCCCTTGTCAGAACTGACACAAAGATAAGAAGGCTGTCTTAAAAAGGAAAGCAATGGGATTGGAGAGATGGCTCAGCAGTCAAGAACATTGACTGCTATACCAGAGGACCTGAGTTCAATTCCCAGCAACCACATGGTAGCTCACAACCGTCTGTAATGCGATCTGATGCCCTTTTCTGGTGTGTCTAAAGAGAATGGCAGTGTACTTACATACATTAGATAAATAAATAAATAAATAAATAAATAAATAAATAAATAAATAAATAAATCTTAAAAAAACAAGAATGTCTTAGGTTTCATCAGAGCCTGTTAAAAATAGTGTGTGTGTGTGTGTGTGTGTGTGTGTGTGTGTGTGTGTGTGTGCGCGCGCGCGCACAAGAGGCAAGAAAATGGAAGTATAGAGAGGCAGAAGAAAACTTGCAGGAGTCAGTATTCTCCTTCTGCTTTATGATTCCCAGAGATCCAACTCAGGCTTAGTGACAAGTTCCTGTACCCCTTAATACACCTCCCTAGTCCCAAGGAGGCTGCTTGTATCATAGTCTATTGACTAAGGACCATGGAACATCATGTTACCAATCTGTTTTCAGAAAATGGAGAGAACCAACCTTTCCCTGAATATTTCTTCTAAGTTCCTATAAGTTCATGATTGGTTTTTAATGCATATTCTTAATATATTTGTCCTTAAATATTTGTTGCATGTCAATAAATTTATAAATAGATGAACTTTTGTTTATAGTATGATGTTGGGATTGAATCCAAGGGCTTTGAAAGTGCTAGCCAAGTATTCTACCACAAAAATACACGATCTTTAAAAAATTTAGGTGACAGCAGATGCTGGCGAGGATGTGGAGAAAGAGGAACACTCCTCCATTGTTGGTGGGATTGCAAGCTGGTACAATAACTCTGGAAATCAGTATGGAGGTTCCTCAGAAAATTGGACCTAGTACTACATGAGGACCCAGCTATAGCACTCCTGGGAATATACCCAAAAGATGCTCCAACATATAACAAAGACACATGCTCCACTATGTTCATAGCAGCCCTATTTATAATATCCAAAAGCTGGAAAGACCCAGATGTCCTTCAACAGAGGAATGGATACAGGAAATGTTGTATATTTACACAGTGGAGTACTACTAAGGGATCAAAAACAATGACTTCATGAAATTCTTAGGAAAATGGATGGAACTAGAAAATATCATCCTGAGTGAGGTAGCCCAATCACAAAAAACAAACCAAAGCCACACATAGTATGTACTCACTGATAAGTGGATATTAGCCCAAAATCTCCAATTACCCAAGATATAATCCACAAACCACATGAAGCTCAAGAAGATGGATAACTAAAGTGCAGATGCTTCAGTCCTTCTTAGAAAGGGGAACAAAATTATTCATAGGAGGAAATACTGATATGTCTGGAGCAGAGACTTAAGAATGACCATTCAGAGGGGTTGGGGATTTAGCTCAGTGGTAGAGCGCTTGCCTAGCATGCGCAAGGCCCTGGGTTCGGTCCCCAGCTCCGAAAAAAAAAAAAAGAATGACCATTCAGAGCCTGCCCCACCTGGGGATCTAGCCCATATACATACAGCCACCAAACCCAGACAATATTGCTGATGCCAAGAAGTGCATGCTGACAGGAGCCTATCTCCTGAGAGGCTCTGCCAGAGCATGACAAATACAGAGGTGAATGCTCGCAGCCAACCACTGAACTAAAAATAGGATCTCCATTGGAGGAGCTAGAGAAAAGATTGAAGGAGCTAAAGGGGTGTGCAAGCCCATAAGAACAACAATAGCAACCAACCAGAGCTCTCAGAGACTAAATCATCATCCAGAGACTACACATGGACAGACTTATAGTTCCAAATGCAGATTTAGCAGAGGATGGCCTTGTTGAGCACCAATAGGAGGAGAAGCCCTTGGACCTGCCAAGGCTGGGCCCCACCAGTGCAGGGAAATGTCAGTGCAGGGAGGCAGGAAGGGGTGGATGGATGGGTAGGGGGAACACCCTGATAGAAAAAGGGGGAGGGGTGATATAGGGGGGTTATGGATGGGAAACCGGGAAAGGGGATAACATTTGAAATATAAATTTTAAAAATCCAATAAAAATATTAAAAATACATAATCTTTAATTTTTTTCTTTTATTTTTATTTATTTATTTTTTTTATTAACTTGAGTATTTCTTATATACATTTCGAGTGTTATTCCCTTTCCCGGTTTCCGGGCAAACATCCCCCTCCCCCCTCCCCTTCCTTATGGGTGTTCCCCTCCCAACCCTCCCCCCATTGCCGCCCTCCCCCCACCAGTCTAGTTCACTGGGGGTTCAGTCTTAGCAGGACCCAGGGCTTCCCCTTCCACTGGTGCTCTTACTAGGATATTCATTGCTACCTATGGGGTCAGAGTCCAGGGTCAGTCCATGTATAGTCTTTAGGTAGTGGCTTAGTCCCTGGAAGCTCTGGTTGCTTGGCATTGTTGTACTTTTGGGGTCTCGAGCCCCTTCAAGCTCTTCCAGTTCTTTCTCTGATTCCTTCAGTAGGGGACCTATTCTCAGTTCAGTGGTTTGCTGCTGGCATTCGCCTCTATATTTGCTGTATTCTGGCTGTGTCTCTCAGGAGCGATCTACATCCGGCTCCTGTCGGTCTGCACTTCTTTGCTTCATCCATCTTGTCTAATTGGGTGGCTGTATATGTATGGGCCACATGTGGGGCAGGCTCTGAATGGGTGTTCCTTCAGTCTCTGTTTTAATCTTTGCCTCTCCCTTCCCTGCCAAGGGTATTCTTTTTCCTCATTTAAAGAAGGAGTGAAGCATTCACATTTTGATCATCCGTCTTGAGTTTCGTTTGTTCTAGGGATCTAGGGTAATTCAAGCATTTGGGCTAAAAGCCACTTATCAATGAGGGCATACCATGTATGTCTTTCTGTGATTGGGTTAGCTCACTCAGGATGATATTTTCCAGTTCCAACCATTTGCCTACGAATTTCATAAACTCGTTGTTTTTGATAGCTCAGTAATATTCCATTGTGCAGATGTACCACATTTTCTGTATCCATTCCTCTGTTGAAGGGCATCTGGGTTCTTTCCATTTTCTGGCTATTATAAATAAGGCTGCGATGAACATAGTGGAGCACGTGTCTCTTTTATATGTTGAGGCATCTTTTGGGTATATGCCCAAGAGAGGTATAGCTGGGTCCTCAGGCAGTTCAATGTCCAATTTTCTGAGGAACCTCCAGACTGATTTCCAGAATGGTTTTACCAGTCTGCAATCCCACCAACAATGGAGGAGTGTTCCTCTTTCTCCACATCCTCGCCAGCATCTGCTGTCACCTGAGTTTTTGATCTTAGCCAATCGCACTGGTGTGAGGTGAAATCTCAGGGTTGTTTTGATTTGCATTTCCCTTATGACTAAAGATGTTAAACATTTCTTTAGGTGTTTCTCAGCCATTCGGCATTCCTCAGCTGTGAATTCTTTGTTTAGCTCTGAACCCCATTTTTTAATAGGGTTATTTGTTTCCCTGCGGTCTAACTTCTTGAGTTCTTTGTATATTCTGGATATAAGGCCTCTATCTGTTGTAGGATTGGTAAAGATCTTTTCCCAATCTGTTGGTTGCCGTTTTGTCCTAAGCACAGTGTCCTTTGCCTTACAGAAGCTTTGCAGTTTTATGAGATCCCATTTGTCGATTCTTGATCTTAGAGCATAAGCCATTGGTGTTTTGTTCAGGAAATTTTCTCCAGTGCCCATGTGTTCGAGTTGCTTCCCCACTTTTTCTTCTATTAGTTTGAGTGTGTCTGGTTTGATGTGGAGGTCCTTGATCCACTTGGACTTAAGCTTTGTACAGGGTGATAAGCATGGATCGATCTGCATTCTTCTACATGTTGCCCTCCAGTTGAACCAGCACCATTTGCTGAAAATGCTATCTTTTTTCCATTGGATGGTTTTGGCTCCTTTGTCAAAAATCAAGTGACCATAGGTGTGTGGGTTCATTTCTGGGTCTTCAATTCTATTCCATTGGTCTATCTGTCTGTCTCTGTACCAATACCATGCAGTTTTTATCACTATTGCTCTGTAATACTGCTTGAGTACAGGGATAGTGATTCCCCCTGAAGTCCTTTTATTGTTGAGGATAGCTTTAGCTATCCTGGGTTTTTTGTTATTCCAGATGAATTTGCAAATTGTTCTGTCTAACTCTTTGAAGAATTGGATTGGTATTTTGATGGGGATTGCATTGAATCTGTAGATTGCTTTTGGTAAAATGGCCATTTTTACTATATTAATCCTGCCAATCCATGAGCATGGGAGATCTTTCCATCTTCTGAGGTCTTCTTCAATTTCTTTCCTCAGTGTCTTGAAGTTCTTATTGTACAGATCTTTTACTTGCTTGGTTAAAGTCACACCGAGGTACTTTATATTATTTGGGTCTATTATGAAGGGTGTCGTTTCCCTAATTTCTTTCTCGGCTTGTTTCTCTTTTGTATAGAGGAAGGCAACTGATTTATTTGAGTTAATTTTATACCCAGCCACTTTGCTAAAGTTGTTTATCAGCTTTAGTAGTTCTCTGGTGGAACTTTTGGGATCACTTAAATATACTATCATGTCATCTGCAAATAGTGATATTTTGACCTCTTCTTTTCCGATCTGTATCCCTTTGATCTCCTTTTGTTGTCTGATTGCTCTGGCTAGAACTTCAAGAACTATATTGAATAAGTAGGGAGAGAGTGGGCAGCCTTGTCTAGTCCCTGATTTTAGTGGGATTGCTTCAAGTTTCTCTCCATTTAGTTTAATGTTAGCAACTGGTTTGCTGTATATGGATTTTACTATGTTTAGGTATGGGCCTTGAATTCCTATTCTTTCCAGGACTTTTATCATGAAGGGGTGTTGAATTTTGTCAAATGCTTTCTCAGCATCTAATGAAATGACCATGTGGTTCTGTTCTTTCAGTTTGTTTATATGATGGATCACGTTGATGGTTTTCCGTATATTAAACCATCCCTGCATGCCTGGGATGAAGCCTACTTGATCATGGTGGATGATTGTTTTGATGTGCTCTTGAATTCGGTTTGCCAGAATTTTATTGAGTATTTTTGCGTCGATATTCATAAGGGAAATTGGTCTGAAGTTCTCTTTCTTTGTTGTGTCTTTGTGTGGTTTAGGTATAAGAGTAATTGTGGCTTCGTAGAAGGAATTCGGTAGGGCACCATCTGTTTCAATTTTGTGGAATAGTTTGGATAATATTGGTATGAGGTCTTCTATGAAGGTTTGATAGAATTCTGCACTAAACCCGTCTGGACCTGGGCTCTTTTTGGTTGGGAGACCTTTAATGACTGCTTCTATTTCCTTAGGAGTTATGGGGTTGTTTAACTGGTTTATCTGTTCCTGATTTAACTTCGATACCTGGTATCTGTCTAGGAAATTGTCCATTTCCTGAAGATTTTCAAATTTTGTTGAATATAGGTTTTTAATAGTAAGATCTGATGATTTTTTGAATTTCCTCTGAATCTGTAGTTATGTCTCCCTTTTCATTTCTGATTTTGTTAATTTGTACACACTCTCTGTGTCCTCTCGTTAGTCTGGCTAAGGGTTTATCTATCTTGTTGATTTTCTCAAAGAACCAACTTTTGGTTCTGTTGATTCTTTCTATGGTCCTTTTTGTTTCTACTTGGTTGATTTCAGCTCTGAGTTTGATTATTTCCTGCCTTCTACTCCTCCTGGGTGTATTTGCTTCTTTTTGTTCTAGAGCTTTTAGGTGTGCTGTCAAGCTGCTGACATATGCTCTTTCCTGTTTCTTTCAGCAGGCACTCAGCGCTATGAGTTTTCCTCTTAGCACAGCTTTCATTGTGTCCCATAAGTTTGAGTATGTTGTATCTTCATTTTCATTAAATTCTAAAAAGTTTTTAATTTCTTTCTTTATTTCTTCCTTGACCAGGTTATCATTGAGTAGAGCATTGTTCAATTTCCACGTATATGTGGGCATTCTTCCCTTATTGTTATTGAAGACCAGGTTTAGGCCGTGGTGGTCCGATAGCACGCATGGGATTATTTCTATCTTTCTGTACCTGTTGAGGCCCGTTTTTTGACCAATTATATGGTCAATTTTGGAGAAAGTACCATGAGGAGCTGAGAAGAAGGTATATCCTTTTGCTTTAGGATAGAATGTTCTATAAATATCCGTTAAGTCCATTTGGCTCATGACTTCTCTTAGTCTGTCGACATCACTGTTTAATTTCTGTTTCCATGATCTGTCCATTGATGAGAGTGGGGTGTTGAAATCTCCCACTATTATTGTGTGAGGTGCAATGTGTGTTTTGAGCTTTAGTAAGGTTTCTTTTACGTATGTAGGTGCCCTTGTATTTGGGGCATAGATATTTAGGATTGAGAGTTCATCTTGGTTGATTTTTCCTTTGATGAATATGAAGTGTCCTTCCTTATCTTTTTTGATGACTTTTAGTTGGAAATTGATTTTATTTGATATTAGAATGGCTACTCCAGCTTGCTTCTTCTGACCATTTGCTTGGAAAGTTGTTTTCCAGCCTTTCACTCTGAGGTAGTGTCTGTCTTTGTCTCTGAGGTGTGTTTCCTGTAGGCAGCAGAATGCAGGGTCCTCGTTGCGTATCCAGTTTGTTAATCTATGTCTTTTTATTGGGGAGTTGAGGCCATTGATATTGAGAGATATTAAGGAATAGTGATTATTGCTTCCCGTTATATTCATATTTGGATGTGAGGTTATGTTTGTGTGCTTTCATTCTCTTTGTTTTGTTGCCAAGACGATTAGTTTCTTGCTTCTTCTAGGGTATAGCTTGCCTCCTTATGTTGGGCTTTACCATTTATTATCCTTTGTAGTGCTGGATTTGTAGAAAGATATTGTGTAAATTTGGTTTTGTCATGGAATATCTTGGTTTCTCCATCAATGTTAATTGAGAGTTTTGCTGGATACAGTAACCTGGGCTGGCATTTGTGTTCTCTTAGGGTCTGTATGACATCAGTCCAGGATCTTCTGGCCTTCATAGTTTCTGGCGAGAAGTCTGGTGTGATTCTGATAGGTCTTCCTTTATATGTTACTTGACCTTTTTCCCTTACTGCTTTTAATATTCTTTCTTTATTTTGTGCATTTGGTGTTTTGACAATTATGTGACGGGAGGTGTTTCTTTTCTGGTCCAATCTATTTGGAGTTCTGTAGGCTTCTTGTATGTCTATGGGTATCTCTTTTTTTAGGTTAGGGAAGTTTTCTTCTATGATTTTGTTGAAGATATTTACTGGTCCTTTGAGCTGGGAGTCTTCACTCTCTTCTATACCTATTATCCTTAGGTTTGATCTTCTCATTGAGTCCTGGATTTCCTGTATGTTTTGGACCAGTAGCTTTTTCCGCTTTACATTATCTTTGACAGTTGAGTCAATGATTTCTATGGAATCTTCTGCTCCTGAGATTCTCTCTTCCATCTCTTGTATTCTGTTGGTGAAGCTTGTATCTACAGCTCCTTGTCTCTTCTTTTGGTTTTCTATATCCAGGGTTGTTTCCATGTGTTCTTTCTTGATTGCTTCTATTTCCATTTTTAATTCCTTCAACTGTTTGATTGTGTTTTCCTGGAATTCTTTCAGGGATTTTTGCGATTCCTCTCTGTAGGCTTTTACTTGTTTATTAATGTTTTCCTGTGTTTCCCTAAGTGTGTTCATGTCTTTCTTGAAGTCCTCCAGCATCATGATCAAATATGATTTTGAAACTAGATCTTGCTTTTCTGGTGTGTTTGGATATTCCATGTTTGTTTTGGTGGGAGAATTGGGCTCCGATGATGGCATGTAGTCTTGGTTTCTGTTGCTTGGGTTCCTGTGCTTGCCTCTCGCCATCAGATTATCTCTAGTTTTACTTTGTTCTGCTATTTCTGACAGTGGCTAGACTGTCCTATAAGCCTGTGTGTCAGGAGTGCTGTAGACCTGTTTTCCTCTCTTTCAGTCAGTTATGGGGACAGAGTGTTCTGCTTTCGGGCGTGTAGTTTTTCCTCTCTACAGGTCTTCAGCTGTTCCTGTGGGCCTGTGTCTTGAGTTCACCAGGCAGCTTTCTTGCAGCAGAAAATTTGGTCTTACCTGTGGTCCCGAGGCTCAGGTTCGCTCGTGGGGTGCTGCCCAGGGGCTCTCTGCAGTGGCAGCAACCAGGAAGACCTGTGCCGCCCCTTCCGGGAGCTTCAGTGCACCAGGGTTCCAGATGGTCTTTGGCTTTTTCCTCTGGCGTCCGAGATGTGTGTGCAGGGAGCAGTCTCTTCTGGTTTCCCAGGCTTGTCTGCCTCTCTGAAGGTTTAGCTCTCCCTCCCACAGGATTTGGGTGCAGAGAACTGTTTATCCGGTCTGTTTCCTTCAGGTTCCTGCGGTGTCTCAGGCAGGGGTCCTGCCGCTCCTGGGCCCTCCCCCACGGGAGCCCAGAGGCCTTATACAGTTTCCTCTTGGGCCAGGGATGTGGGCAGGGGTGAGCAGTGTTGGTGGTCTCTTCTGCTCTGCAGCCTCAGGAGTGCCCACCTGACCAGGCAGTTGGGTCTCTCTCTCACCGGGTCTGGGAGCAGAGAGCTGCTGCGGGCCGGGATCCGCGGGTGTGGGACTTCCGGTAAACACAGAACAGAACGTGCCCGGTCCTAGAGAAATTCTGCTTCCGTGTGTCCCAAGCTCACCAGGCAGCTTTCTTGCAGCAGAAAATTTGGTCTTACCTGTGGTCCCGAGGCTCAGGTTCGCTCGTGGGGTGCTGCCCAGGGGCTCTCTGCAGCGGCAGCCATAATCTTTAATTTTAATCAAGTAAAAATATATATTTAAAACTTTATATGATGTTCATATAAGCCTAAACCTTTCACAGAATTTAGACTAATACATACTTACCCTATGCGATAAGTGACACACAAAACGGAGAGGAAAATGAATAAATTCAATTCAACCCAATCATTATCCATCTTCCCAACTCGCATCCTAATTGAAAGTAAAGAAATTCTCAACCAATAAGAAAGATATATTCAATTTAATAATTACATTTCACTAGTAGCATTTCTTTCATTGTGTCACTGATTAAGTATTGATAGGAAAACAAGGTTGCAAATTGTCATTCTCACTGCCATGGCTGTGAAGCATGTTTCCTCCTCACACAGCCCTAGCTATACTGATGTCATTTTAGACTATATTGGATTACGAATCTTTTTTTCTTGAGTAATCGCAATCATCGGGCACACATCTTTCTGTTCATAAAAGACAACGAGGGAAAGCAAAAGTAAGACTGGATAATCATTAGGACCCAGATCTGATCCCACCCCCAAACATGTCCTTGAATATAAATATTTAGCCTCAATACATGTTTCCATTTACATGACATTAAAGTACCAAACATGGCTATCTTAGTCAGTGTTCTGTTGCTGTGAACAGATACCATGACCACAGCAACTCATAAGAGAAAGCATTTAACTGGAGGCTTGCTTACAGTTTCAGTTTTAGTCCATTATCATCGCGGCAGGGAACATGGTGGCATGCAAAGTGCTAGAGAAGTAACAGAGAGTTCTACATCCTGATACATAGGCAACAGGAAGAGAGAGACACTGGACCAGACTGGGACTTTGAAACATCAAACCTGACCCTAGTGACATACTTCCACTAGTCCTGCCACTTCCCGATGACTAAGTATTCAAATATGTAAGCCTATGGGGCCATTCTTATTCAAACCACTGCAATGACAATTTCCATTTTAGAAAAGTTTATACTAAATGTGTTTAACAATTTCATATGTGCATACAATATACTTGAGTATAATATATTTGCTACACACACACCCCAGCTCTCTTCTATCTCCCTCCCACCTCTCTACACCCGTCTCTTCTTCACAAGTTCCTTTCTCTCCTACATATATTTTTCTTTTGTCTTATGACTCACTGGATTTAACCTAGGACACCTGAATGGCCATAGCTTTAAAGCATACTGGCTTCTCCCTCGGCACACAACTGAAGACAATGATTACCCAATTCCCAGAATCCACCAACAGCCAAATGGTTCACCAGGATTGGGTATAGCTACATGAGCTCCTCTCCAATCCATGCAAGACCACTCTTGTGCCAATCCCATGCAGGCACCCACAGCTGCTGTGAGACCGTTATTGCAATGACCATATCATGCCCAGGTGATAGCATTTCACAGCCCTTCTACCTACTGTCCTTCTTCTGAAATATTCCTTAAATTTTATATTGGTGGGATAAGGGACTCATTTAGGATTAAGAACTAAACTATCAGTTATTCTCAGAATCTTGAGCAACCACAGGCCTCTGCCTTTTGTCTTCAAAAGGAGTTTTCTCTAAGACAGAACATAGTATTTGTCTATAGGTGTAAACTTAAATATTTAGAAGCCCATTTGATTCCATGCCAATTTAGTTAAAGGCCTGCAGCAAGTCCCCTCCTAGGTCTTG
Source organism: Rattus norvegicus (assembly GCF_021556685.1). Classification (NCBI taxonomy): domain Eukaryota; kingdom Metazoa; phylum Chordata; class Mammalia; order Rodentia; family Muridae; genus Rattus; species Rattus norvegicus. Next base: position 37,952,658 of record NC_141544.1, on the reverse strand, counting down.
AGGGGTCATCAGTCATAGATTTTGGCTGGTTTTATGCTTCAAGTCATGAATTATCTCCAGCAGAACAGGCCTCTGATCCAAACAGAAGAATTGGTAACAACTCTAACAGTCATGCAAGTGTCACACCTCTTGCTCCTCCTAGGAAGATGCTTTCTTAGACTCTACTGAATTCATTTTGTTTATACACCATCAAGCTATTGCTTCACTTAAATTGTAATTGACCAACTTTAATTTCCTTTCACTTTTTAAAATATTGCATAGCATAATTTTTGTTTGTTATAGTATCTCATAAAGATATAGCATATAATTAATATATGGTCATAAATTTGTAAAAATCCTTCTACAAAACAGGGCTAAAAATAGCCATAGAAGTGCATACTTTCTCTAAGTTATTACCATTCATGTTTCCATGTTTTCACTTGACTAGAATTTTTTGTGTGTGTGGCGTGAGTGACAAACATCTGCTAATGCTAAATTTCAAATAACTCTGTGTTTATCTTCTTATGCCTACATCTGAGGGCCAACCTTAGCAAGGAGAATCACGTTTACAGTTTTCACTCTTTGGGAAGTACCAGTGGACCAGAAAACATTGCAATGTGTGAATTCTATAAGTGAGTGAAATCTATAAAATATAGAATTTCTATAGAACATGCATTTTCTCCTTCAAGATATGCCTAAATTATTTTTCTTGCTAAAGCTTTTCTTAGAAATTAACCACTTGAGATAGAAGTATTGATTTAAAACAAATGATCTGTGAATTAGATTATGACTGTTTGAATTTTTAATATTTCTTAATGTTATGCCCATTGCTTCATTATGTGAGTGGTTTGAGGAATATTAGCTCTCAACAATGTAGTGGAATGAAGAAAAGGTTGCTAACCAATGGGATTAATTCTTCCTAAATTAACTTTCCCAGGGACAGAGGGCCGATAATGAAGAACTCTAGGCTAATGTTGGCTAAAAACATAAATTTTGCTTTCAATTATGTTTTTCTTTTGATGCAGAGAGCCTCCTTAAAACATGAATATTCCTTAAAAATGACAACCCACAAACACTATGAATCCATATGTGCATTAAGTTGAAATAGGCATAAGCATACTAGCAAAATTCAGTAATAAAGACGATTTATAAAGAGAATGGGTTTGCACATTAAAATAAGTCTCAGTAATAAAAGAAATCTTTTCAGAGTGCATACACTTCTGGAAATCTCATATATTAGGTCCTCAATGTTGAATTTTTTTTACATATTTCTATTTAAGCATGTGACATAAGCTCCTTACAATCATTACCAGGGAAACAATATTCATTCTCAAAAAAATAAATGATCTATCAATCACCATAAATAATTTTCTTTAGCATACTGGAAAATTTGCTCCTACAGATTCGTCTCAGAGTAAAATCCAACTATTTCCCAAAATGAAAGAAGCCCTATTCTTGAGGTCTCTGCACCCAAATCCCGTGGGAGGGAGAGCTAAACCCTCAAAGAGGCAGACACGCCTGGGAAACCAGAAGAGACTGCACTCTGCATACACATCTCAGACTCCAGAGGAAAACGCCAAACGCCATCTGGAACCCTGGTGCACTGAAGCTCCCGGAAACGGCGGCACAGATCTTCCTGGTTGCTGCTGCCGTGGAGAGCTCTTGGGCAGCACCCCGCGAGCAAACTTGAGCCTCGGGACCACAGGTAAGACCAACTTTTCTGCTGCAAGTGACCTGTCTGGTGAACTCAAGACACAGGCCCACAGGAACAGCTGAAGACCTGTAGAGAGGGAAAACTACACGCCTGAAAGCAGAACACTCTGTCGCCATAACAGGCTGAAAGAAAACAGGAAAACATGTCTACAGCACTCCTGACACACAGGCATATAGGGCAGTCTAGCCACTGTCAGAAATAGCAGAACAAAGTAACATTAGAGATAATTTGATGGCGAGAGGCAAGCGCAGGAACCCAAGCAACAGAAACCAAGACTACATGGCACCATCGGAGCCCAATTCTCCCACCAAAACAGACATGGAATATCCAAACACACCAGAAAAGCAAGATCTAGTTTCAAAATCATATTTGATCATGATGCTGGAGGACTTCAAGAAAGACGTGAAGAACTCCCTTAGAGAACAAGTAGAAGCCTACAGAGAGGAATCACAAAAATGCCTGAAAGAATTCCAGGAAAACATAATTAAACAAGTAGAAGCCCATAGAGAGGAGTCACAAAAATCACTGAAAGAATTCCAGGAAATCATAAATAAACAAGTAGAAGCACATAGAGAGGAGTCACAAAAATCCCTGAAAGAATTCCAGGAAAACACAATCAAACAGTTGAAGGAATTAAAAATGGAAATAGAAGCAATCAAGAAAGAACACATGGAAACAACCCTGGATATAGAAAACCAAAAGAAGAGACAAGGAGCTGTAGATACAAGCTTCACCAACAGAATACAGGAGATGGAAGAGAGAATCTCAGGAGCAGAAGATTCCATAGAAATCATTGACTCAACTATCAAAGATAATGTAAAGTGGAAAAAGCTACTGGTCCAAAACAGGAAATCCAGGACTCAACGAGAAGATCAAACCTAAGGATAATAGGTATAGAAGAGAGTGAAGACTCCCAGCTCAAAGGACCAGTAAATATCTTCAATAAAATCATAGAAGAAAACTTCCCTAACCTAAAAAAAGAGATACCCATAGGCATACAAGAAGCCTACAGAACTCCAAATAGATTGGACCAGAAAAGAAACACCTCCCATCACATAATAGCCAAAACACCAAACACACAAAATACAGAAAGAATATTAAAAGCAGTAAGGGAAAAAGGTCAAGTAACATATTAAGGCAGACCTATCAGAATCACACCAGACTTTTCGCCAGAAACTATGAAGGCCAGAAAATCCAGGACAGATGTCATACAGACCCTAAGAGAACACAAATGCCAGCCCAGGTTACTGTATCCTGCAAAACTCTCAATTAACATAGATGGAGAAACCAAGATATTCCATGACAAAAACAAATATACACAATATCTTTCTACAAATCTAGCACTACAAAGGATAATAAATGGTAAAGCCCAACATAAGGAGGCAAGCTATACCCTAGAAGAAGCAAGAAACTAATCGTCTTGGCAACAAAACAAAGAGAAGAAAAGCACACAAACATAAACTCACATCCAAATATGAATATGACAGGAAGCAATAATCACTATTCCTTAATATCTCTCAACATCAATTGCCTCAACTCCCCAATAAAGAGACATAGATTAACAAACTGGATACGCAACGAGGACCCTGCATTCTGCTGCCTACAGGAAACACACCTCAGAGACAAAGACAGACACTACCTCAGAGTGAAAGGCTGGAAAACAACTTTCCAAGCAAATGGTCGGAAGAAGCAAGCTGGAGTTGCCATTCTAATATCAGATAAAATCAATTTCCAACTAAAAGTCATCAAAAAAGATAAGGAAGGACACTTCATATTCATCAAAGGAAAAATCCACCAAGATGAACTCTCAATCCTAAATATCTATGCCCCAAATACAAGGGCACCTACATACGTAAAAGAAACCTTACTAAATCTCAAAACACACATTGCACCTCATACAATAATAGTAGGAGATTTCAACACCCCACTCTCATCAATGGACAGATCATGGAAACAGAAATTAAACAGAGACGTAGACAGACTAAGAGAAGTTATGAGCCAAATGGACTTAACGGATATTTATAGAACATTCTATCCTAAAGCAAAAGGATATACCTTCTTCTCAGCTCCTCATGGTACTTTCTCCAAAACTGACCATATAATTGGTCAAAAAACGGGCCTCAACAGGTACAGAAAGATAGAAATAATCCCATGCGTGCTATCGGACCACCATGGCCTAAACCTGGTCTTCAATAACAATAAGGGAAGAATGCCCACATATACGTGGAAATTGAACAATGCTCTACTCAATGATAACCTGGTCAAGGAAGAAATAAAGAAAGAAATTAAAGACTTTTTAGAATTTAATGAAAATGAAGGTACAACATACCCAAACTTATGGGACACAATGAAAGCTGTGCTAAGAGGAAAACTCATAGCGCTGAGTGCCTGCAGAAAGAAACAGGAAAGAGCATATGTCAGCAGCTTGACAGCACACCTAAAAGCTCTAGAACAAAAAGAAGCAAATACACCCAGGAGGAGTAGAAGGCAGGAAATAATCAAACTCAGAGCTGAAATCAACCAAGTAGAAACAAAAAGGACCATAGAAAGAATCAACAGAACCAAAAGTTGGTTCTTTGAGAAAATCAACAAGATAGATAAACCCTTAGCCAGACTAACGAGAGGACACAGAGAGTGTGTCCAAATTAATAAAATCAGAAATGAAAAGGGAGACATGACTACAGATTAAGAGGAAATTCAAAAAATCATCAGATCTTACGATAAAAGCCTATATTCAACAAAACTTGAAAATCTGCAGGAAATGGACAATTTCCTAGACAGATACCAGGTACCGAAGTTAAATCAGGAACAGATAAACCAGTTAAACAACCCCATAACTCCTAAGGAAATAGAAGCAGTCATTAAAGGTCTCCCAACCAAAAAGAGCCCAGGTCCAGACGGGTTTAGTGCAGAATTCTATCAGACTTTCATAGAAGACCTCATACCAATCTTATCCAAATTATTCCACAAAATTGAAACAGATGGAGCACTACCGAATTCCTTCTACGAAGCCACAATTACTCTTATACCTAAACCACACAAAGACACAACAAAGAAAGAGAACTTCAGACCAATTTCCCTTATGAATATCGACGCAAAAAATACTCAATAAAATTCTGGCAAACCGAATCCAAGAGCACATCAAAACAATCATCCACCATGATCAAGTAGGCTTCATCCCAGGCATGCAGGGATGGTTTAACATACGGAAAACCATTAACGTGATCCATTATATAAACAAACTGAAAGAACAGAACCACATGATCATTTCATTAGATGCTGAGAAAGCATTTGACAAAATTCAACACCCCTTCATGATAAAAGTCCTGGAAAGAATAGGAATTCAAGGCCCATACCTAAACATAGTAAAAGCCATATACAGCAAACCAGTTGCTAACATTAAACTAAATGGAGAGAAACTTGAAGCAATCCCACTAAAATCAGGGACTAGACAAGGCTGCCCACTCTCTCGCTACTTATTCAATATAGTTCTTGAAGTTCTAGCCAGAGCAATCAGACAACAAAAGGAGGTCAAGGGGATACAGATCGGAAAAGAAGAAGTCAAAATATCACTATTTGCAGATGATATGATAGTATATTTAAGTGATCCCAAAAGTTCCACCAGAGAACTACTAAAGCTGATAAACAACTTCAGCAAAGTGGCTGGGTATAAAATTAACTCAAATAAATCAGTAGCCTTCCTCTACACAAAAGAGAAACAAGCCGAGAAAGAAATTAGGGAAACGACACCCTTCATAATAGACCCAAATAATATAAAGTACCTCGGTGTGACTTTAAACAAGCAAGTAAAAGATCTGTACAATAAGAACTTCAAGACACTGAAGAAAGAAATTGAAGAAGACCTTAGAAGATGGAAAGATCTCCCATGTTCATGGATTGGCAGGATCAATATAGTAAAAATGGCCATTTTACCAAAAGCGATCTACAGATTCAATGCAATCCCCATCAAAATACCAATCCAATTCTTCAAAGAGTTAGACAGAACAAGTTGCAAATTCATCTGGAATAACAAAAAACCCAGGATAGCTAAAACTATCCTCAACAATAAAAGGACTTCAGGCAGAATCACTATCCCTGAACTCAAGCAATATTACAGAGCAATAGTGATAAAAACTGCATGGTATTGCTACAGAGACAGACAGATAGACCAATGGAATAGAATTGAAGACCCAGAAATGAACCCACACACCTATGGTCACTTGATTTTTGACAAAGGAGCCAAAACCATCCAATGGAAAAAAGATAGCATTTTCAGCAAATGGTGCTGGTTCAACTGGAGGTCAATATGTAGAAGAATGCAGATCGATCCATGCTTATCACCCTGTATAAAGCTTAAGTCCAAGTGGATCAAGGACCTCCACATCAAACCAGACACACTCAAACTAATAGAAGAAAAACTAGGGAAGCATCTGGAACACATGGGCACTGGAAAAAATTTCCTGAACAAAACACCAATGGCTTATGCTCTAAGATCAAGAATCAACAAATGGGATCTCATAACACTGCAAAGCTTCTGTAAGGCAAAGGACACTGTGGTTAGGACAAAACTGCAACCAACAGATTGGGAAAAGATCTTTACCAATCCTACAACAGATAGAGGCCTTATATCCAAAATATACAAAGAACTCAAGAAGTTAGACCGCAGGGAGTCAAATAACCCTATTAAAAAATGGGGTTCAGAGCTAAACAAAGAATTCACAGCTGAGGAATGCCGAATGGCTGAGAAACACCTAAAAAAATGTTCAACATCTTTAATCATAAGGGAAATGCAAATCAAAACAACCTTGAGATTTCACCTCACACCAGTGAGAATGGCTAAGATCAAAAACTCAGGTGACAGCAGATGCTGGCGAGGATGCGGAGAAAGAGGAACACTCCTCCATTGTTGGTGGGATTGCAGACTGGTACAACCATTCTGGAAATCAGTCTGGAGGTTCCTCAGAAAATTGGACATTGAACTGCCTGATGATCCAGCTATACCTCTTTTGGGCATTTACCCAAAAGATGCCCCAACATATAAAAAAGACACGTGCTCCACTATGTTCATCGCAGCCTTATTTATAATAGCCAGAAGCTGGAAAGAACCCAGATGCCCTTCAACAGAGGAATGGATACAGAAAATGTGGTACATCTACACAATGGAATATTACTCAGCTATCAAAAACAACGGCTTTATGAAATTCGTAGGCAAATGGTTGGAACTGGAAAATATCATTCTGAGTGAGCTAACCCAATCACAGAAAGACATACATGGTATGTATTCATTGATAAGTGGCTATTAGCCCAAATGCTTGAATTACCCTAGATGCCTAGAACAAATGAAACTCAAGACGGTTGATCAAAATGTGAATGTTTCACGCCTTCTTTAAAAGGGGAACAAGAATACCCTTGGCAGGGAAGAGAGAGGCAAAGATTAAAACAGAGACTGAAGGAACACCCATTCAGAACCTGCTCCACATGTGGCCCATACATATACAGCCACCCAATTAGACAAGATGGATGAAGCAAAGGAGTGCAGACCAACAGGAGCCGGATGTAGATCGGTCCTGAGAGACACAGCCAGAATACAGCAAATACAGAGGCGAATGCCAGCAGCAAACCACTGAACTGAGAATAGAACCCCTGTTGAAGGAATCAGAGAAAGAACTGGAAGAGCTTGAAGGGGCTCGAGACCCCATATGTACAACAATGCCAAGCAACCAGAGCTTCCAGGGACTAAGCGACTACCTAAAGACTATACATGGACTGACCCTGGACTCTGACCGCATAGGTAGCAATGAACATCTTAGTAAGAGCACCAGTGGAAGGGGAAGCCCTGGGTCCTGCTAAGACTGAACCCCCAGTGAAGTAGACTTTGGGGGGAGGGCGGCAATGGGGGGAGGGTTGGGAGGGGAATACCCATAAGGAAGGGGAGGGGGGAGGGGGGAGGGGGATTTTTGCCCGGAAATCGGGAAAGGGAATAACACTCGAAATGTATATAAGAAATACTCAAGTTAATAAAAAAAAAAAATCAGGAAAAAAAAATCAGGAAGAAGCCCTATTCTTAGCCATGGAACCAAATTTCTGCTCTCTCCTCACTCAAATCATAACTCTTGTCCTCAGCAAAACTATGTGCACTGATAATACATTCAATTTACTAAAATAAAATTCTAAAAGGTATGACAAGATAGATGTAATGAAAAGGTGCTCTGGATGATTAGTCACTATGGTTACCAACCTGCCAGTGGGCTGGGGGAAGACAGGAAGAGACACATCATGGCAGTGGACTTTACTGTGAGGCCTAAGTATGCACACTCAAAGTACTTGTGCTGGAAGATTATAGCTCATTTTACCACTTTCCTGGCCATTGTTACAAGCAGAATGTTTTTTTAGGGAGAAGAATTAAGATACTATGTGTTTAATTAAGGCAAGGGATACATTAGAATGCCAAAATTTTGGGGTCATGGGTTCATGTTTGTTTGCTTTTGGAGGGAGGGGTGGTCCATTTTTCCTGATAACAACACTGGAACACAAACTGAGAAGGCTGAAGGCAACAGAAAAGCAGTCATTTTCAGATGCCTTCAATCCCTATTAAACCACAAGACTGAGCGCAAAGGAGCACACATGCTACCTCAGGATCTGCAGTGAAGGCAATATGAGCAAGTTCAAAGCTCGTCTACTCTATGTGGCAAGTTCCCTACCAACCAGGGCTGTGGAAGGAGACCCTGTCTCCAAGAAACAAAAGCAAAAACAAACAATCAGGAATCCATATAAGTTCTGTATGAACCAAATAAACCCAGCAGTGATTTGCAAGAAGCCCAGAGCCACAACCAGAAGTGATGCGAAGCACCTAACTGTTTGTGGGCCACTTGGACCATTTTATGTCCGTCTCCACAGCAACCGAGCTCAGATTCAGCACATTAGAAGCGCTGTCTAAATACTAGTTGAATCAATAAAGGAAGGACATCTCCAATGTCTAATCTTTTCCTCCTGAGAAATCAGATGCGAACCCTTTGTCCAGCGTATGACTCAGCGACAGGCATTTCTATTTTGTGCCCAGCCTTCAGCACCATCCAGGCTTCTCTGAGCTTACATAATCTCTGGTTCTCCTGCCACAGAAGCACAACCTGGCTCAGGAGAGGCGCCTTCTCACCCTTCGATTGTTAGGGCAAAGCTAGGTTGCTTAATTTCCCTTTCCAATTCTAAACATTTGAAATTGCTCTCCTCTCCAAGCCAGCATATTCTTAGTGCACACTTAATAAAATGTGTTAAAGATTCAGTTTTTGCATGATTCCCAATGCTAATGAATTCATCAATCCTATTATCAACCACCTTTCTGTAAATGTCAGGCAGGATGTAGCTGACAAGGTCATCGCCATTTAGAACAAGTTCAGCTGACGTCTCTGGCTCACCTCTGCCTTCCCAGGCTCCTTGACTTGACTGGTGATAATCATGTCCGATTCTTCTTATTGTTTATCATTTCTGTCAACATTTTCAAGTCTACGCATGTCTTTGTGCATTTAAACACACACACACACACATACACACACACACACACACACACACACACACACACACACCTCATTTGCTATTTTACAAATGGCTGCCCTCTATGAAAATGGTTTATATAAGCTGAACTTTTCTCATTTTTCAATATTTATCCTTGAGACCGCTGTGTTTTAAATGTTTTATCCAAAACTATCCTTTGAACTTAATTGCTGTTAAGAAGGATCTGTTAAGATGTGATCAGGGTGATTTAATATTTTTCCAAGAATGGGTTGAGTCCGAAGCGATCGTTCAACCTCTCTTGCTCTCTTGCTCTTCTGCCCTCTGCCATGTGTGATGAAGGACAAAGGCCAACTTCATTCTCTGACTCCTTTCTCTGACATTTCTCCCCTCCAGAATCAAGGTAGTAAATTTCTGTCCATTACATATTACTCACTCTCAGACACTTTGTTACAAAGAATGGCGGAAGACAGAAACACATGGCTCTTTTCCAATATTCTTAATTGGTTCACTCTAGATTCTGAGCCTAACACAGGGATTTTCCCCCTTTCCCTCTACAACAGGTTCACAGTACATTGCCCAGGCTTATATAGGAATTTTAATTCAGAACAGTGCTGTTCTGGCAAGAGATTGCATCCAAAGACCTTCCAGGTCTGTGTGATGCAGCTGGAATACAGACTTGCATTTAATTCCAGGAGACAGAGACAAGCAGATCTCTGAGTTCAAGGCCAGCCTTGTATAGAGCGAGTTTTGGGTAAAGAGAAGCTTAGGTCCAGGTGTGGGGTACCCAAGTTTAATCCTAGCACTCAGGAGACAAGAAGCATACAGATCTCTAAGCACTACGCAGCTCTGTTCAATGAGTTCAGTTGAGTCAGTGAGTGGAGAGGCAGGCAGTGGAGTTGAGTTCATGGAATTCAGAGGCGGTTTTATTGGGACAGTTAGAGTGAGACAGGTTGAAGAGAGAACAAGCAAGACACAGGTGAAGACAGAAGGAGCCAGAGAAAGAGAAGGAGCCAGAAAGTTAGAACATATTGCCAACATTAGTATGAGGCCAAGGAGAGCAATTCAGAAAAGGCAGAGAGAGAAAAGCCATGTTGAATCAGTCAGCTTGGAGAGGAGTTTGAGCCAGTACAGTTGAGTTGAACCTACTAGCCAGAGCTCAGAAAGAACTAGAAAGAGTAAGCTTACTCAGCAGTAAGTCTCAGAGGCTGAAAACATTCTAGGCCTAGATTAGGTTGTATAGAAGCCAGAAGCTTCCAGGATTAGGCCTAGGTTAGCAGAGGCAGAAAGCCTCTGAGACAACAATCACTTCAGGAGAACAAAAGCTACTTTTATACAAGTTGAATTCAAACTGTTCAAGCCCATCTTGCCTGAGCCTCCTGCATGCTGGCACAATGGGTGTGTGCCACCATGCCCAGTGTTTTTTTTTTTTATTTCCAGTTCTTAAACCAGTTATTTATTGAGGGAGTGCCTCACTTCTGAGGGAGGCAGCAGAGATCTGGGAAAGAAGTGGAACAAAAGATGTGGTTTCTGCTTCCACAGAAAGTTTTGGAAGCAATGACACCACAGAAATCATTCACAGTTGAAGTAAGGGGTAAAACTTTCCCACCTATCAGGCAATTGGGTTCATGCCTTGGTGAAGGGAGAAATGTGAGGTGGTCCTAACTACAGAGAACAGATTTCCAAGGAAAGAGGTAGGCAGTCATTTATGGAAGGTTGATCTCAGAGCAGCCAGGAAGTGAGTGGCATGCCTGCCATGTTTGGTTTACCAAAAGAAAAGTGTGACTTTATGTGCGTTAATGATCCAGTTTTATCCTGAGAGACACAGCCAGAATACAGCAAATACAGAGGCGAATGCCAGCAGCAAACCACTGAACTGAGAATAGGACCCCCATTGAAGGAATCAGAGAAAGAACTGGAAGAGGTTGAAGGGGCTCGAGACCCCTTATGAACAACAATGCCAAGCAACCAGAGCTTCCAGGGACTAAGCGACTACCTAAAGACTATACATGGACTGACCCTGGACTCTGACCTCATAGGTAGCAATGAATAGCCTAGTAAGAGCACCAGTGGAAGGGGAAGCCCTTGGTCCTGCTAAGACTGAACCCCCAGTGAACATGATTGTTGGGGGGAGGGCGGCAATGGGGGGAGGATGGGGAGGGGAACACCCATAAAGGAGGGGAGGGGGAGGGATTAGGGGGATGTTTGCCTGGAAACCGGGAAAGGGAATAACATTTGAAATGTAAATAAGAAATACTCAAGTTAATAGAAAAATATATTATTAAAACAAATGATCCAGTTTTAGTGTTTTATATTGGTTTCTCTTAGCTGTCAAGCTGACAGGATTTGGGATTGCCTTAGAAACAAATTTCTGGGAATAGTTCTAAATGATTATCTAATTAGATTAATGAGGCAGGAAGATCCCTCCTAATGTGGGGGGCAACAACCATGAGTTCGGCGTTCCCAGTGAATAGGGATGGTGAGTTGAGCATTCAGTATTCTGCGTCCCGCCTAGAGGCAATGTGGCCAGCCACCTCCTGTCCCTCCACCATCCCTTCCTCACTATCAAGCCCTATATGGTCTGTGAACATAAGCGAAAATAAACAATTCCTTCCTTGAGGTGTTTTTGTCAGATTATTTTATTGTAGCAATGAGAAAAATTATTAATATCTTAGAATGAATATAGAGAATGGATTTATATATTCTGATACATATGCATAGGTAACTATATTAATTTAGGAACCCAAAGTATTATAAAGAGATGAAAACAGAGTGCCTAACTAGTCCTTGTCATAAAAACTTAAATTCCAAATACAGTCTCAACCTGCAAGTTCAGTTCCAGAGGCTGCATCCCAGAGATAGCCACTCTGCATGTTTCAGTGGATTTTGCAATGTTCAGTTTTATTATATCACAGATGCTGATCACTTAAACAATGTCTGTATTACTTATATCAGTAGTAGACTGACCAGCACAGAGGTAGGTATCTTTTCATTCATGACTATGATTGGGCTTCAACAATGGCCTCCATGAGTACTTTGATAGAGAAGATATGCCTCTTGAGTAACTTGGGGATGTAGATCTTCAGTTACTTAATTAAACTTGTTCTCCATTTTCCTTCTATAGTTCGTGTTGTATACAGTTTATCATTGACTCTTCCAAAAAACAAAATACTTTTTCTTTCATGAGGATGACTGTTAAAGATACAACACAGTTCTGCAAGTAGATGGAAGAATCAGAAAGGTAGACAAAGCTGCCTCTTCATCTCACACATATGTACATGTCTGGCGGCATTGTTGCCTTAGGCACGGGGGCATAGGCAGCCTCAGGTCTTCCTTGTGGCCACATTGCTTTGAGGCAGAGTAAGGGTAGGCTATAGGCCCAACTCAAAGGCCTGCCATGGCCTGGGGAATCCAGTTTTGCAGAAAAGAACTTACCTATCCTGAAGCAATCCATGAGTTTGTTCTCAAGGACAACAAAACAAACCCAAACAAAGCAACTCATTTAGGATTGTGCTACTTGGAATATCATGTCCCTGCTTGCTTATGGGCTACAGGCAATTAATGGAGATCAAAGAAAAGGATGGTTACCTTCCTACAAGGACCACAATGGCATCATAAAATGACAGAGTACATCTAAGAAGAAGAGGTGAGGTCACCACTCACAGGGGCATCTTCTGTCAGGTGTTCATGGGTATGTAGTATTGCACTCTGGGTGATGAGATGGCCACCCCTGTGTAGCCACATGGTTTCAGAGTGTTGGGAACAATCCCATCTCCAGAGCACAGGGAAAATTCCAAAACAGCCATTGGGGTGGAGTTGAGGTTAGACAAAAGGTGAGCCCTTTCTGTGAATCACCACGGGTGGAGCTGGGGAAGGATAAGTGCAGACTTGAACTTAGGGTTTAGAAATGATCTTCTCCAGGCTGAGACACGAGTGAGTTGACATTGCCCAGTCAAGTTTACAGCCTGTTTGAAATTCTTCTGTCTTCTTTCTAAACAAAATAAAATAAATCCTTCCCTTCAGTCTTTAATGTGAACTCTAGATGTCTGCCATTATGTGTAGTTTAATCTGCTCAAGGCTTAGCTGTATTTTGGAACAGTGTTAGAAAGTTCTTCAGGTTCGGTTCTTCCTGCATACCTTTGGAAAGGAGCTATCTTTGGTATTTAATTCCTATTCAACAGCTGATGATAAATGGGGCACAGAGAGGTTAATGGCTTGCCTGATACCACACAGCTATCTAATGGACAGTTATAAATCATGGCACAATTTTTCTTCTGTTAAACATCATCCCCCAACTGATGGGCTGTATATCAATCAGATAAATGTGCCCTCCTTATCCTAGTGTTATGACCCAGCAATTCTAACTACTTGAGCAATGCTTTGGCCTACAGAAAGCATGTCTCGGCTTTCACTTTTTTCATAACAGGAAACTCCCCTGGCTCCATGCCTGGGGTTCTGTGTTCCATCTGGTCTCTGGGGTGTGTGAGCCCTGCTCAGGCAGACCAAATGCCAAACACTAGACTTCGTTTTGCCTTACGCAGCTGTCAGGGGTTGGGCTTGTGGGAAGTGCTGATGGGGACTCAGCTGGGTAAGAAACCATCCTTCTGTGGGAGACCTAGTCCAGCACAGCTCTGTACAACAAAGGCTCCCCACAGCAGTCCTTGATGAGAGAGGCAGTCCTTGCTTGTCCATACTGTTTATTGATTGTTCATCATGGAAAATGAGTGCATACCACCTCCTCAGGGTAGATCAGAGATTAAATACCTCTTGCAAAAAGGAATGTCCAGGAAGGGAAGCTTATTAACTAAACCCTCAGGGCCTGTAGATACCTTATTAGCATGGAGAACTCTTGTGTTCTGTGCTACAAGACCAATGGTCACATTCTTTATGTGGTAGTTGGGGTCACATGTTCCAGGCCAGGAATCTGGTCAGGAGTAGGTGAAATGTCTTGTGTCCTCATGTATTAGTTGCTGGGGTTTCTGAACCCACTCAACCTTATCAAGTTTCCTAGCATGGTCCACTGCCCCACACTTTTTTTTTGTCTCCCCTCATGACTTATTCCTACTGTTAGAAATATGCATGGAGATCTAAACAGGGGTAGAGACTATCTCATCAATAACACATTCATCTACAAGGTTGCCTGAGATTATATCTGCTACAGAGGGAAAGTATGGATGGTGTCATTAGGCTCCACCTAGACCCAGGAGATGGTACCCATCGTGCTCCCAACACTGCTCAGTGCCCGGAATATCATCTGATATGCAGCAAGTTCTCAGTTACTTATAACAGTGAAGAAGCATTTAACAAATAGGATTCTCAGAGGAGCCTGTTTAAGGGAAACAGACTAGAATTACTAATGCTCTTTTTTTCCAGTGATAGGAAAATCAAGAAAAGACTGAAAGATTTCTATCCTACTTGTGTGTGCGTGCGTGTGTGTGTGTGTGTGATGAGCAGGAGTGAGAGAGATGTTCAAAAGCAAATGCTTAGGTTAGCACTGTTTATAATAAATGAAAAATAGAAACAGAAAAAAATCAGACAAATAGATTGGGTTATGAAATCATATTTGGCCCTAATACGATCATAATGGATAGGATGCTATAACCTGAATGAACCCTGGAAACATGCTGAGTGGCAGAAACCATCTCAAAAGACCATACATTGTATGATGCCATGTGTGTAATGTACGGAAGTGACATGTCCAGAGATAGAGTAGATAGGTAGTTGTTGAGGAGTTGGGGGAGGGGAGAGAGAAAGGGGTTACTGGATGATAGAAAGTCTCCGAATGTGACGATGCTGAGGAGTCGTATGTCTGCAATGACACTAGCCAACGGAGCTGTACACTTCATATGAGCCAACGCTTCAGCATATGAGTTATATCTTCATCAAGCTGTGTGTAAGAGATGACGGGGGGGGGGACGGGGGCACAAAGAGATGGGAATAGGCATGTAAAATGCCCCAGAATAAAGGCTCCCCATCATCATCATCCCCCCAGGATATTAGTGGCAGCACGCACTGCTCATGTATTGATGACTTTGGGTACTCATTTCTCATCTGCTCACTTCCAAGCTCATGCAGACACATTCCAATTTAGTTAAATTATCTCGCTCAGGTTTCTTCATCATCGTTGTGAGTCCTAAACAACTAGACCCGATGAAGCCCTTAGTTCCAGTGCTGAGCTAGGCTTTACTGGCTGTCATTAGGTGCCAAGCACTTAGCAGATGTCACCACTAAGCCTACTAACAGCTCCATGAGGCAGACTACATTCCTCTCAGGTTATAGAAGAGAGATGGAGCTTTGCCTATCGGAAAAGTATCACCACACGGGGCTTGATAGACCCAGGCTTAACGGTGAGTTATTGTCTGGTCCCTCGTTTAGGCACTTTACTCACAATTTATGTCCTCAAAGACGAGTATGCTGAAAAGGGATGCATAAAAACCAGTTTAAAAGAGTGTGGAATGTCATAGAGACAAACCAGCCAATTTTGTATGGTTCTCTCCAACAGAGAACAGGGATGTGAGAAGCCTGCAGAACCAGCTGTCTGAATAGTCTGGAGGGCGACCCATGGGCTCCGGGGCTATTCTAGCTGTCTGTAAGAAGAAATACCTTTTAAATCTTATTCCAGCAGAGCAAGCAATAACACACAGGTCAGTTTCCTTTGTAAAAGACTCAGACTTCAGGTTTTTACTTCTGGTTATCAGTTCTACCCTATCAATACTATTTGCTCTTTGAAGGCATATCCATTTCCCTGTTATTAAAAATATCAGACTTTTTTACCCCACTTTTGAGGATGGGCACATAGACGCTGGAGGAGTGCACAGCATATAAATCGTTTCCGAACTGAGCTCTTGTTTTTCCCTGTGAAATCTGAGGACTTTGTTTCTGTTTCTCCCCTCTGCTATTCCTTCTTCCTGCATCCTCCTTAATGTGCTTTTATGGGGGCATTTATCCTCCATCCAATTCCCTTTGTCAGTTGAGTTTGAAGTCATTCTAACAGTAGATTGCCTAATCTCTTGTGGTATTTTTTCCATGAAATGTAAGATCTTTCCTGCTTACAGTATTCAAAGTCGTAGATTCAGGTCTAATCCTCAAATATGGCTTTGCCATTCTTTATGGCAAGCAGTCTTTCTCTTTCCAAGCTTTCCTTGTCCTCAAAAATTAATTGTTTCAACTATCAGCAACAATAAAAAGATCACCTCCCTACAAATAACCATAAGGATGCAGACTTTATCGTTAAACCATTGGCATAAAAAGAGACACACAAAAGCAAAACAGGACCTTTTGAAGCTGAGGCCAGCAGCTTCAGCAAGGAAATGCATGCTGGATTAACCTCTATTGGATAAATGTGGCTGACACAGCAACTTTGGACTTTAACAGAGTGTGTGACTAAGACTCTCATGATATTTCTCTGGATAAGCTAGATCGGGTAAGATAATAGCATAATTATATATAATCATACCTGGCTGATTGAAGATTGAATATATTACAGGATGTTTGTGTCCTGAGAGGAATGTTCCACAGAAATACATAGAAATAACTTACAGTTTCTTTCCTACCCTTAGACCTGCCCTGTCCACTCCACTGCACACACAGCTACTAAGTGTTTGGAATTTGCCTCTCGTAAGCTGAGTGTAAGGGGGGAAACATACACCAAACTTGAAAGATTAAGCATATTTAGAAAGATGCTGTGTATCTTTTAGTTTTTATACTGATTGCATGCTGAAATGATGGTCTGTATATAAAGCATAAAATACTTTATTTTTAAACCTGTTGGCTTATCTCTTTTATTTCTTTAGTGAATGTTATTAAAAAGTTGAAAATTGGGCATTGAAGATATGGCTCGGAGGTTAAGAGCATTAGATTCTCTTCTAGAGGACTGAGATTTGTAGAATCAAAGATGGTTTTAAATGTGCTTGGTTGACTTTAAATTTTTAAAAAGTCGTAGAGACAAGTAGAACTGATAAGATCCACTAGATTTTAGAAGGACTGCTGAATTAGATCAGACTATGGAAGTCCTAATTCCAAAATGGAAGAAAGGAGACTTGTTATGTTGGAAAGGAGACTTTACATTTGTTCCAACAGGAAAAGAAAAGCTATATCTTCCACACAGATTATTGAAGATAAGACTTGACCAGAGAAGACCCCTGAAGATCTTGGCTACAGACAAAAAGAGGGACATTGGCAAGATCCACAAGACAGGTAACATGTACACTGATCCTGCTACTTGAGAATGGTTCTGAGACTGGCTGAGACATTAAAAACATAGGCTTTGCATGGCCAATCTTCTTGATTACAAAATCCTCAAGAGTTTTCATGCCATTATTTTAAATGGTATAGATAAAAATTGGTATTAAAATCTAATATAATTCAAACTAGCATTTAAAGAAAGATGTCTTTCACCTGCTCAAACAAAAAGCAGGAATTCATTCTTAATTGATCTGTGCACCCTCCATATTCCATAAAATGTCTTTATAGAGCCATATACTGCTTGTAAGATTTATATACTGCAGAATGGAAGGAAAAAAAAAGTAGCCCTCAAAGAGTTAGACAGAACAATTTGCAAATTCATCTGGAATAACAAAAAACCCAGGATAGCTAAAACTATCCTCAACAATAAAAGGACTTCAGGCAGAATCACTATCCCTGAACTCAAGCAGTATTACAGAGCAATAGTGATAAAAACTGCATGGTATTGCTACAGAGACAGACAGATAGACCAATGGAATAGAATTGAAGACCCAGAAATGAACCCACACACCTATGGTCACTTGATTTTTGACAAAGGAGCCAAAACCATCCAATGGAAAAAAAGATAGCATTTTCAGCAAATGGTGCTGGTTCAACTGGAGGTCAATATGTAGAAGAATGCAGATTGATCCATGCTTATCACCCTGTACAAAGCTTAAGTCCAAGTGGATCAAGGACCTCCACATCAAACCTGATACACTCAAACTAATAGAAGAAAAACTAGGGAAGCATCTGGAACACATGGGCACTGGAAAAAATTTCCTGAACAAAACACCAATGGCTTATGCTCTAAGATCAAGAATCGACAAATGGGATCTCATAAAACTGCAAAGCTTCTGTAAGGCAAAGGACACTGTGCTTAGGACAAAACGGCAACCAACAGATTGGGAAAAGATCTTTACCAATCCTACAACAGATAGAGGCCTTATATCCAAAATATACAAAGAACTCAAGAAGTTAGACCGCAGGGAGACAAATAACCCTATTAAAAAATGGGGTTCAGAGCTAAACAAAGAATTCACAGCTGAGGAATGCCGAATGGCTGAGAAACACCTAAAGAAATGTTCAACATCTTTAGTCATAAGGGAAATGCAAATCAAAACAACCCTGAGATTTCACCTCACACCAGTGAGAATGGCTAAGATCAAAAACTCAGGTGACAGCAGATGCTGGCGAGGATGCGGAGAAAGAGGAACACTCCTCCATTGTTGGTGGGATTGCAGACTGGTACAACCATTCTGGAAATCAGTCTGGAGGTTCCTCAGAAAATTGGACATTGAACTGCCTGAGGATCCAGCTATACCTCTCTTGGGCATATACCCAAAAGATGCCCCAACATATAAAAAAGACACGTGCTCCACTATGTTCATCGCAGCCTTATTTATAATAGCCAGAAGCTGGAAAGAACCCAGATGCCCTTCAACAGAGGAATGGATACAGAAAATGTGGTACATCTACACAATGGAATATTACTCAGCTATCAAAAACAACGGCTTTATGAAATTCGTAGGCAAATGGTTGGAACTGGAAAATATCATCCTGAGTGAGCTAACCCAATCACAGAAAGACATACATGGTATGCACTCACTGATAAGTGGCTATTAGCCCAAATGCTTGAATTACCCTAGATGCCTAGAACAAATGAAACTCAAGACAGATGATCAAAATGTGAATGCTTCACTCCTTCTCTAAAAGGGGAACAAGAATACCCTTGGCAGGGAAGAGAGAGGCAAAGATTAAAACAGAGACTGAAGGAACTCCCATTCAGAGCCTGCCCCACATGTGGCCCATACATATACAGCCACCCAATTAGACAAGATGGATGAAGCAAAGAAGTGCAGACCAACAGGAGCCGGATGTAGATCGCTCCTGAGAGACACAGCCAGAATACAGCAAATACAGAGGCGAATTCCAGCAGCAAACCACTGAACTGAGAATAGAACCCCCGTTGAAGGAATCAGAGAAAGAACTGGAAGAGCTTGAAGGGGCTCGTGACCCCATATGTACAACAATGCCAAGCAACCAGAGCTTCCAGGGACTAAGCCACTACCTAAAGACTATACATGGACTGACCCTGGACTCTGACCTCATAGGTAGCAATGAATATCCTAGTAAGAGCACCAGTGGAAGGGGAAGCCCTGGGTCCTGCTAAGACTGAACCCCCAGTGAACTAGACTGTTGGGGGGAGGGCGGCAATGGAAGGAGGGTTGGGAGGGGAACACCCATAAGGAAGGGGAGGGGGGAGGGGGATGTTTGCCCGGAAACCAAAGAATTATTATTAAGTATTAAATAAAAAAAAAAAAAAAAAAAGTAGCCCTGGCAAGATTCATCCTCAAGAATGCTGGAATGCCTGATACTGCCTCAACTGATGCCATTTTCAGAGATTTGCTTTGAGAACTTCAGAAAGGGCTACTAATCCCAGATGACTTGGTTCATTCAGGCTTTCAGACATTCC
This sequence comes from Rattus norvegicus, assembly GCF_021556685.1. Classification (NCBI taxonomy): domain Eukaryota; kingdom Metazoa; phylum Chordata; class Mammalia; order Rodentia; family Muridae; genus Rattus; species Rattus norvegicus. The sequence continues at coordinate 37,932,760 of NC_141544.1, read as the reverse complement.
AGTCAGGACTTCAGTTAAGTCCTAAACTTTCTCAATATATAGAGACTGCACGGCAAAGGGTATAGCTAGATTTCTTAAGACTAACCATTTTTTTTTCTAATTTTCTTTGGCTCTCAAAAAAAGAAATTCTTCTCCCCAATTCAACAAGAAGCAATTACAAGAAGACCATCATCCCAATCCCTTAAGTTGGGATGGATGGTTTTGATCATTTTATGAATGATAGATATGTTGTCATCTTAGGGGATGATTACAAATAGTTATGGTCTTGGAGGAAAATGAAACAAAATTGGGAGCTTAAACACAAGATTTTCTATCTTTCTGCTCCTTTCCTTTTCTCTTTCTTAGATAAAGGATAGGGGGCTAAGAAGAAAGGAATATAGAAATAACATAAAAATTAAACAAATAAACAAGAGTGTGGAATATAGAAATATTATAAGACATTAGACAAATAGGGATAGATTATTGAATATACTCAACCCAAAAAACATAGCTATAATCTTCCATTGGTAGAAATCTTTTTATTTTTATGCAAAAATGAGGTTATATTTTGTTACATCGGTACAGAATTTTGTAGATTGATACAGGTTTTAAGTTTTTATTGGTAAAAATCTTTGTATATTGATACAAAATTTAAGATTAATTTTGTTATATTATATACATACATATATATATTTAAAACTCTTGTATAGGTGTTATGTCTGTGCAACTCATTTAAAAACACAAAATTTAGTCCCAATCTTTTTAATAGCTGCTATTGCAAACTATTAAAGATGATTAAAAAAACACAAGTTATGAACTATTAAGGATGGTTAGGAAATGCAAATTAGTAGTCAGATAGTCAAACTCATGGTCATAACAGATTCTAATTTAATTAATTACAATAAAATTCTTTCAAGGTTATTCGGATAGTAAATAGCTAAGAATAAATAATGTTGAACAACTCAAATATACTATAGATAAATAGTTGGTCTTTGGAAACATCAGAGATCCACAGAAAATGGCATTTAAAATTATTTCAGTTTTAAAAGATCTGTTGTCTATGAGACAGGTCTGCTCCTGACAGTCCACCAATCCCACTTCGAAGATGATGAGCATCAATAACATTCATGTGGAATTGCTTCGACCATTGCACACTAGCCACTGGGCAATGAAATGCCTACGCTTCAACTACAGACAAATGTGTCCAGAAAGGACAAATAAACCCAGGGCCAAGCTCTGCCAATACAGAGTAAGCAAGTCTTTCATAATTCCTGCTTCACAAAACGTCTGTCAGATATTCTGGGCTAGAAGGGTGAAGATAGATGCTCTAACATTATAGAGAATATTAAAGACTATCCAGGTGGTCAGCCAACCCTGTCATTTCTATATTTTTTGGAAGCCACATCCTATGCTTCCTGCATACTCATGTAATATTTATTTCCTTCTCAGGCCTCTGATGGGGTTGAATACTAAATAATCAGAGTCTTATTATAAGCTTAAATTGATTAAAATTTTAAAAGATGTTCTAGGTCTAAGAAGGTAATTTTAGGATTTTGGTAATATAAGTTATGATATAAATTGATTTAGATATCCTGAACTCACCAGGATAGGATAGATAAAAAAATCCTTTCTCCTGAGTTGCCAAATATGAGTGGACTAAACTTTTGAATTTAACTCTTACCTAATAATTTTCATAATAATTTATAATTGTCCCTACTGTATATTATTTTTTATTACAAGAGAAAGTATTTTTATTTAGATAAAGAGGGGGAATTGATGAGTCTGTTCCTATGTATTGTAATGCTAAATTTTATACTAGAAGGTCTAGGCCTACAAGTGAATTCACAGATTTACAACCTTTTATTGTGTAAACTTTGTTCATTAGTTTAAAACTATTGGTTAAGTAAAACTGGCTACAGCCAATTACTAGAGGGATTAGAGGTAGGTGGGTTTTGAATTACCTAGTTGGGGGTGGAGAAGAGAGAGAGAGACCAGGAGAAAGAACTAGGAGAGAGAGGAAGCCACCATGAAGGGAGATGGACCATGAGTACATGGCCAGAAGAAACAGCAAGTATCTAGGGTGCACTGCTGGGGAGGTAGCCAGAATAGCAGTTAGAAGAGTAGATTAGGGATTAACCCCCAGTATTTGTCAAAGCCAAAAAAAATAGCCATAATTTGACTCTTATTTATTTGTAAGCTAGTCAGGGATAAGCTTAAATCGGTTGTACTACAGAGGTTCAATTCCCAGGACCCACATGTTAGCCTACAACCATAAAAAATTCCAGTCCCAGGGGATCCTGTGCCCTCTACTGGCCTCCCTGGGTACCAGAAATGTACAGGGTTCATAGACACATATGCAGAAGAACTTTTACACTCACACAAAGTAAGATTTTTACAAGTTGAGAATGATCTGTGTGGTTCGTGTTGTATTTCTGTTGATTGAGCTGATTTAGACAAGCTTGGCGATTCTCATTTTTCATTTGTCACCCTAGAAGTCCCAAATTTTTAGCTCAGCACTCATCAGACCTCAGTCTTGAAGACTTAACTGATACCATCTTCCATCATTCGACAAATCCTGAATCCCCTTCTTTGTATCTAGTGGTTCTCACGGGCCATCAAAAGTAAGATTCCCTTCTTCACACTTATTTGTTTGCTTTTGTTTGTTTGCTCTCTATTCTTTCTGTGTGTTCATGTGCATATGTGTGTAGGAACACATACCTATGCATGTTCACGTGTGTACAGGTGCACATGTGTGTGTACTCACATGTATGTGAAAGTTGGGGGATAAAATCAGTGTCGCCTTTAAGTACCATGTAGTGTAAATTTCTCATTCCTCCTCTGCATATTTTTACATAGTTAACATTCGTTCTTTTTTGGTGTCTCTCTATGGGCAACTTTTAGCTTATTAGCCTTGTTCAAAGCAGAAATCTTCAAAGAAATATTTCTATAATTTGTGCCCCTCATTCTTTTCCCCCATCCATTCTGAACCCATTCTAACAATACATTGTGCTGGTCATTCCCTAAACCTATTCTGGTCATGTCACTAGGGGCCACTCTATCACTTAATCTAACAGAGCTCTTATATTATTCGATAGACCTGAAACATTTATCCAGATAACCATTCTCCCCTGATAAAACATGTCTTAGGTTTAGCTTCTTGGACATTAGTCTACCATTTTCTTTTTTCCTGCCTGCGATTCATTGTTTGCTTGCTTTTTGCTCATTTCTGTTTAGCATAACAACCTCAAAGATTCAAGTACTAGAGCTCAGTACCAAGTACTAAGTTCTAAATTATCTTTTTATTCCCACTGCACACTAAGTAATCTCTCTCAGTACTATCTTTGCCACGATCATACCTATGAATTATACATTTATATAGTAGGATCTTAAACTCAAATATGCGTGAACATCATAAAGTTAGGATGCTCAAACTAAACTCTTTGTCATCCCCAGTAAAACCTGTTATTCGCATGGTTTTACCCATCTTGGTGAGTGACAACTTACTTCCTCTGGTTGCCATGGATAAAGCCTTGGAATACCCTTAGCTCTTCAGCTTTTCCCTCACATAACAATTCCACGTAAGTAACCATACAATATTCTGGGCTCTGATTTAAAAGCATATTCTAGCATTCCCCTCTTCTTACCACCTCCTATTCTTGGGTAAATTTCTGCAATGGCCTCTTACTGGTCTCTCCTCTTATCTCCTTGATGCCAATGGACTACTTTCACTGCAGGAACTACATCCATCCCTTTACAATTTCAACTAAATTATACCCATCACCTGAAAAACAATTCTATTGGCTTCTTTCTCAAAGTACTTAAAATGGCTTCCAAGGACTTACATTATCTGTCCTTTAATTTGCTGAGGCTCTCAAAGCAACTGGAGGTAGTTGACTTAAACTACCGAGTTTCCACAGTTCCGGAGGCTGCAAGTCCAGGATGAAGGTGTCAGAAATGTGGATCCTTCTGTGGCTTCCTTCCTCAAGGTGGTTGCTTCCTCCTGAATCTCCATATAGTCATCCTTGCATACAAGTTCATTCATGTCCCAGTTTCATGTTCTTATGAGGCTGTCAGCCAAGGTTGGATTAGAAACTTCCAGAATGATCTTAACTTCAGCAACTCTTTAAAGTGAACGTTTTCAAACTAAGTCACATTTTAATACACTGGAGCAAAGGGCCTTGTCCCTTTTAGAGAGGGAGACAATTTATTCCATAACAACCTCTTTGACTTCACCACTTTCTACTCTCTCCTATTCTTCTACTCAACCTCAAAAGATGTGAGACTCTTTCCTACTTAGGAACTATTTTTTATTCCTCAATACCCTTTCCCTCTTGGCAGTTGCAAATCCTTCTTCCTTGTTTTCATTGTTTGTCTGTTGAAATGTTACTTCATTAGTGAGGCATTTCCTGCTCACCCCGAGGATGAGTGCAAACTTCCAATCTCCCAATGACGTTCCCTGTGTCAGTTTATAACACACTGTTTTCTTATTTGTAAGCCTAGAATTTTACAATGTTTTTTCAACCTAGATATTCATTGAACATATCTCAAGTGAGAAGGGCATTTGCAGAAATGAATTAATGTATCCAAACAGGAGGAGCTTGGAATCTGTACACTCTAGAAGGCACAATTCAGAAAAGTCAGATAGAGGAGAGGAGGGGAGGGGATGGTGGGGAGAAGGGGAAGGGGTGGGAGAGGAGTCAAACCAATTCTAGAGGAATATTGAATAACTGTCTTAACACTCATGAAGGATTATCCTGCAGATGAAGGCAAAAATCAATCAGCATTTGACATTACTTGGAGAGGCAGCATTGAAACTAAGAACAGAAATGAAAAGAGGGTAACATGGGGTTCAGTTTAAAAACACAAGATTCCAGCTTTTGGAAGCTGGTTCTGGATGGTAGAAAACAGGACAGTGGTAGCTAGACAATTGCCTAGAACATGCTGCAGAGACAGTCACCTACCCACCTACCTTGGTGGAAGGTCTTGCAGATGATTTTTGAAGTGAGTTCCAACCCCCAAATCCCATAATGATAACCTGATTTTGCATTAGAAAAATGTTACTCCATGAGGTGTGGCTAATTCGGATACCCCACTTTTGTGGTGATATTTTCACTGTAGAAACACCACAAGAACAGATAAGGTTGGTAAGTTCTTAAGCTCAGGGTTAAGCTTTGATGATAGTCACAGTTTTAGACAAGTTACTCTTGGGTATACACCTTAAATGGATAAGTCCTCATCCAATTGGCCAGGATGACAGTCCAACCTCTTCCATTTTAAACATATTAATTCTAGGGACTTTTCAACTTGTGGGAACTAAAAGAGAGGTGTTGAGGGGGGAATGGTGTGTGTGTTGGGGGGTGCACACACATTCTCTATTGTTTTAAAGACTCAATTGCAGAATGTGAAGGAGGCAGGAGAGATGTTCTGTAACTTCATGTTGAAGGAGAATCACATTAAATCAAATTCCTCCTTATCACAGGAGTTCCAAAAGGAGGAGAGTCATTTGGGCCAGGTGCCCAACTTCTTCTCAAGTGTGTAACAGATAAGAGAGCTCTTAGCATGAAAATTCAGGATGAAACTCTTACTTATTCAGAGGCCATTACTGTGACACCTGACACCAACTGCTCCCCTGTCCCAAAGGCATTGTAAAGCACTTTACTGTGCTGCGCTTTGGTTCATGAGAGTAATTTTTACACTGAATGATTATCACTGAGGAGTAATTCCAAAAACAAGGAGGCCCGGGGGTGAAGACACACCCCAGTGCTTGCCTGAGCTACTACATTTTCGTTGTTTTAACATCATGGCTTATCTTGGGTGTCTAGTACCTGAGACCAGTGGAAGCACACAAAACAAGAATCTTCAGCACATTTTGTATATATAACTCAGCCTTTTTCTAAGTGTGTCTTGAATGTAGCTTTGGAAGGTGATTAGTGATTCGAGTGGAAAACAACGAACAGTGCTGGTAGAGTCTGATAAAAAAAAAACAAAACAAACAACAACAACAACAAAAAATATATAAACAATACCCAACCATTCCCATGTCCTGGCTACATGTTTAAGCACATCTGTGTTGTACTTTGTACAGGCTAAAAAGTAACTAGTGTGTTTGATATTATTCCAGAATTTGAACCAAGACACGTGGTCACACTCTAGAAAGATCTGAAACCCAGAGTTTGTGTGTTTCCTCCCCCCACCCCCAATCTCATCATCTCCATTTAACTGCCCTGTCCCTTCCTCTGAGAGAGGAACTGGTCAGTATCCTTTCCAGACTTTGCAGACCCCACAGATCAAGGTGCGGACTCGTGCCTTTTGCTTTGCAGTTCAGATAACTGAATCGGGTTTCACAGACAATTGGAAGATAGAGATGGAACTCTTGCTTTCCTAGGCTTCACTCCCTAAATCATGTCCTTATTTTTCCTTTTTTGTTACAGTAGTGAGGGTTGACAGAGCTCCTTAGCACAGTTAGTGGTACATGAAGATTTCAATAATGACTCACAGGGAAAAATTATGCTCTTGCTCTCCATGTACACTTCATGAGAACTTTTGGCAAAGGTGCCTCTCAAAATTAATCCCACAGCAGTCTCCTTCCGCCCTCTCCCTTCATCTCTTCAGCAGTCTTCCCAAGGGTCCTGGCCACTCCTCGAGGGCTTCACCTTAGATAATTAGAGGCAGCATTGTGGATTCAAGTCTTATACTGAGCCTTTTCTTTCTAAACTTAGCAATACTTTCTCCTTTTCTTAGATTAAATTTTAAATAGAAGCAATCTCAAATGTGGTTTGAATTCTGTCCCGTTTCATCCCCAAATTAAGAAGGAGCTGGTCATACACTCGGATGAATATTCAAAAGATTGTAAGCCGGCATCTTCTACAGAGCACACATTGTTACTCTGATGTTAAACCTTTGAAACAGTTTTCAGTGGCTTTAAAATGTCTGTCTACCTAATATTTCTACAATTTCTTTAATGCACTTTCAGAGCCATGCATTGAAACATCATTTAGCTGAAAGAGCCTGTTTAGACAAACTGTGCCTACAAACATTCATTTCTGCAATAAATAAAACCAAGAGTCTAATTAGAATGCCTCTACCAGTTACCCAATCCGAGAACCTGATATAACAAACAAAAACAAAAACCTAAAGACTAGAGTAGCTTCAAGCTCTAGCTACCATCTTTAAAGTTCAAAGTACATCTTGGTGCTTTAAAGGACTGTGGGCATCCTAAAAGTCAAGATGTTAGTTTAATTTATTTAATTATTTTTCAAACATTTGGTTACAGAGCACTGGTAGTACGCATTGACTGCCTATGAGAATTCTTGATAAATTGAGTTCTGTTGTACCCAATTTGGAAATTGTTCTGGAAAATGTTATTTAGACCATGTATGAATATTTGATATGTAAAATTTTCTATAGGACAAAGACACCTCATGATAGGGATTTGGGAGAAAGGGCATGATAGAAGAGTCTGGGAAAAAGTATGTCGAACATGCATGATATACTTGTAAGAAAACTTGCAAAATAGATTTAACATATTTTCTTCTCTAATGCATTTGTACATCAGAAAATAACCTTGATTCGGAAATGTAACTGAGTTTACTGTATATCTATACTTTTACAAGATATGATTGTCAACTAACTGTATTCACCTGATTACGTAGGGAGATGCCCAGAGAGTGGGTAAAACATTGTTTTGGGGTTTGTTTGGAAGACTGTTTCTGGAAGAAGTTCCCATTGGCGTTTACCAATAGGTCAGGTAAATAATGCTTTCCCTCAGCAATAAGGGTGGATGTGTTCAAAACACTAAAGTGGAAATGTTTCAAGAGGTACAACCCTGCCTGTGCTCTCTTCTTGAGCCCGAGTATTGTATTATATATTTAATTTTAATAGAGGAGGATGTTCTATTACACCTTTGATTATTCAGTTCCCAAATAAAAGACAGGTAAACTTTTAGCCTTAATCAGCAGTAGAGCTGGTCAGGTATCAACCCTCTAAGCTACTAGAATCTACTTCCCCATTAATAATCTCCCAGTTATAATTTGAAATGTTCTATCTGCTCTTAACTGCCATTGGCCAAGCCTCTTGGTCCTATTTCCATGGGTTCACCTACTCCATGGCAGCTTCCTACTCTCTCCACCTTCTCCTTGTTTCCCACTCCAGGCCTGGGAACCAAACCACTCCCAACCCACCCCATCCTAACCCCCTACTTCCCCACCCCTGCCTATCTCTCTTCTGCCCAGCTGTAGGCTATAGGCATCATTACTCACCAATCAGGGTTACTTTTGTGGGCAAGGTTACAGGGCATCACCTAGGTTTACATGCAGATTCTCTCATCCCTGGGGGGCAATCAAGCCTTGGAGGCTAGTATTTAGCATTACAACATATAACAAAACATTAAACCTCAACGCTGGAGCATTTACCTTCTCCTGTCCCTGGACATCAGAACTCCAGTTTACTCAGTTTCTTAAGCCTTCAGACACAGACTTAATCAGTCCATGTTATTTTCAGAGGTCTATAAACTCAGGATTATACACTAGTTATGAAGGTTCTCCAGTCTTCAGAAGGATACCTGTGGGATTTCTGGGATTGTATTTTTTAAGGGCACAATAACAAATTCATATACATGTATGTGCAAGAGAGTATGTATGTATGTACATATGTACATACATATGTATGGGTGTATTCTGTTGACTGTGTCTCTTTAGTGCTCTGACACACAGAGACATTTATGGCTCATTTCTAGAGTGCTAGTTAAGTCTCCAAGTGCCTACTGAGTTCTCATAAGTAAACATGACACATTCCTGATTATTTGTGGTATTGTATTGCTGGCTTCTTCTGAATAACTTTTGGTCCTGTGCTGGGGAGCAGCAATTATGATGGACACAGACTATAGCTGTGTCTTCACTGTTCATCCACTGTTCACTTTCCTTGGAAATTCTACTGATAACTAAATATTTAATCTCAATGGAGATTTTATTGAAAATAGATTCTTTTTTTATACAAGGTATCCTGATTATATATAGTTGCCCTTCCCTTTCTTCCTCTCAGTTTCTTCCCACCCTCTAACACTAGTCACCCCTTAGCCACCTCCTCTGTACCCTCGGCTGCTGGAACCCTCTTGATGTGTTTGGGCTGCCCCTCCTCCTGACATTCTGATTTGCCCTTCCCAGGGCGCTAGGCTTGAAACTCCCAGTTCCTTCTCACTAAGTCACATACAGAGACACAAATACTTTACACCACATGGCAATTACTAATGCATTTTTATGGCTTCTTTTTTTCTCTTCCCACATATTTTTCTCCTATAAACACATGGTTTTTAAGAGGTGTGAATATGAGTTTTGTTTTGAATTTAACATTCTTTTTTTTATTTATGAAAGTAGTTTTTTCATATAAAATATTTTCATTAAACTTCCCGTCCGTCTCCCGAGACCTCCCAAATTCTCCCTACTTCCCCACCCACCCAAATCCAACCCCTTCTTCCTCTCCTTTCCATCCTACCCACAGTGTCAAGTATGAAAAGCCATGATTGATGTCTCAATTGATATTTCAACTTTCAGTTTTCATAATACATTTACTTTAACTGGAATAGGTCACACATGGGACAGGGATTGTTGATTGACAGCTAGGGCTGTCTATTTGCTTGGGGACAAAGTTGTGTACCTAATGAACATGTATTCGATGCCTTTGCTTATATGTTTGTTTTGGTGTTTACATGAATGATATGTTCCTACATACCCAAAGCCTGTCCACTTCGGGGGTAGGAAACAATTCTCTAGCATTTCTCTACCATTAAAGAGAACCCAGTGAGTAAGTCTCCAGTGTACTTTATGCAGACGTCTGGCTACCTTAGGAATTTACCATCCGCTTAGTGTCAATATTTGTCAGTGTTGAGTGATTACAATGGATCCAGATGCCAGCAATTCCTAGTGAGGGCTGTGACTCTCTGCAGCTGCCTCTGGGTGGGGTTTCCTCTGAGCACATGTTCCCCATTCTCTAGGACAAGCCCATTTTGATCTTTTCAGTATCTCCGGCACAAAGCCTTCCCAAGCATGGTGCCATCTGCAATTGGGATGCATGTCTTTTACATACTGGGCACATGTCTTTGGGAGGGCCAAGGTTTTGCTTAATTCTCACCATACCATCTACAATTCTATTCCTTTCTCTCTGACTCAACTGTATGCTGTGATACAATTGAGAATAGATTAGTGGTAAACTTGAGTGGGCTCTTAACCACGTTTTCTTTTTTAAAAAAAGATAGTTTACTTCCCAATTTGGGAGCTTTATTATCAAAATATCACTTAGAAATCCACCTATGGAATATTGAGTTGGTATCTGCTGTGCTAACTGGCAGCCTCTGGCAAAGTGAACCCCAAGTCGTCGTGAGTTGCTGAGCTTCCAATGAAAACACTGGTTTGTACGATAAATGAAGCTTTCCTATCACCACACCAATTCGAGGGGACATTTTCCAGAAACTAAGGCTCTAGTAAGTTCCATAACTCTTTCTAAAGCTGAAAAGTACTGGTCAGGCTTTCTCAAAACATCACTGCCCGACTGTTTAAAGTTCTCTAAGGAAGCAAACACCAATAGTGCCCGCGTGGCCTGCTTACACTATCCTGCTACTTAACTGATTCTAAATAGAGTATTTCCTTTTCTTGTGTCGCTTTCATTCCATGAAACACAGGAGTGTTCTTGCACAACAGTCCTGTTGTCGGGGACCGGGACCGCATTCCCGGACTGGGCAAAGCTAGAGCCCTGCCCTGAGCAGATTGCTGAGAAGGGCTTGAACTTTTCAAAGAAAGAACATGTCCCCAGAAGACTGTTGCCTCATTGTCTAAGGAGAACATCTTGAAGTTTAGTGATTCACCTTATGTCCTTGGGCATTCCCAGTACTGCCCCCCCCCCCGCCCTAAGCTTCAGTTCCTGCTTCAATTCCTGCTTCAGAGCTTTAAATGCTGTACATTCCTCTCAATAAACAGACCTTGACAAGGACACTGCTTGGTCTTGCTCCTCTTTCTCGCCTGTTCTCCCACAGGTATGGGGCCCCCTCGACCCCCACGAATAACGGAGCTGGCGGGGGCAAGTGGTGCCCAACGTGAGGCTCGAGGTACGGAACCTCACCAGACAGAAAAAGAAGTTGAGGACCCCGGGTATCTGTCCAGAAACCAACACAGATAAAGTGAAAGTAGCTGCGCCGATCTGGTGTTCATCGCAGCGTGCTCTCACCGCTCATGAGAGAAAGACGTAGCAGGTAAGAGTTTTATGTCTAATTGAGAATGGGCAAAAAATGTCTAAGGAAGAGGTCTTTATCAAAGACCTTAAGGCTTCTCTCAGGGAAAAGTGAGTAAGACTTAAGAAAAAGGGTCTCGTTAAATTTTTGTGTCAGAAACTTGTCCTTGGTTTATTATTGAAGGACCAGAAATTAGCTCCTATAGTTGGGACAAGGTTGGAAAGTGTTTAAATGACTTATTGTAAGAAAAAGGATCCGGTGGTTCCGATTCAGGAGATAGTGTCTGTGTCTTTGTGTCTTTGTGTCTTTGTGTTGGCTAAAGTCTGGGTCTGTATTTGCTACTCTAGGTGTTGCAAATACTCTAGGTGCTGCAAGGGCAGCTACAAGGACATCTGCTGTTGCCCTGCAACACGAGGCTTATGGAGAATTCAGAACTGCCATTGACTTAGATATAAAAAGAGTAAAAAGACTTTTTAGCTGACCTCCAAGAATCCCTAACCTCCCTCTCAGAGGTAGTCCTTCAGAATAAAAGAAGATTAGATCTGATATTCCTTAAAGTAGGAGGTCTGTATGCTACACTAAAAGAGGAATGTTGCTTTTATATAGACCATTCAGGAGTAATTAAAGACTCCATGAGTAAACTTAAAAAAAAGTTAGACAAAAGACAGAGAGACAGAGACCATCAGGGATGGTTCGAGAGCTGGTTTAGTAGATCTCCTTGGATGACTACTCTGATATCTTTCTTCCCTTATGGGACCCTTCTTAATTTTGCTTCTGTTTCTGATTGTAAGTCCATCTGTGTTAAATAAACTAGTTACCTTCATTAGAGGAAGAATAAGTGCTGCTCAGATTTTGATGTTACGTCAGCAATATCATGTTTTAATTTAGTTCTATGATTAGAACTAGCCACTAGAAGAAGTGGGTAATGAAAGGTAGAAGTTTTAAGGTTGCCTCCCACCCCCTCCCCCCCTAGACAAAGGTTCAGAGTAGAAGAAAAAAACTGGCTAGGCCCTGGAATTGTATGTTCCAGGAAGCTTCTCCTAGGACTATAGAATGGGTAATTATATCAGTGGGGTCGGCACCTCTCTCCCAGGAACTAGCTGACCTTAAAGTTAGATTAAAATCTTAGAGAACAATCTTGAGAAGCAGGAAGCTTCTCCCAGGAACTAGTGGACCATAAAGTTAAACAATCTTGAGAAACAGGAACCTCCTCCTTGTGATTTTTCACTGGTATTCTCGACATTTTCCAATGATGTCCTTCCTACCCCCTTTTCCCCAACAGCAGTTTTTTGGCAGCAATATCCTCTTTACTGGATACATTTACCCACCTCCTCAACTAGGGTCCTTCCCACCTATCCCTTGCTGGTGGCACAAATCATATGTCTTGGAAGAGAACAGTCCCATAAGCTCTTTGGAAGGGACCCCAGTACTTTAATATTACCCTATAGCCCCTCCCAGGTCTCTTGGCTCAGTCAACAGGTAGACAACAGGTAGACAAATGGACAATTAGCTGCATTGCCTTTCAGGGTAAGTTAGATAATCATTACCCCTCAGATAAGTTGATATAGTTTTTTTCACAAAATTACAGTCCCAGTGGTCTTTCCAAAGGTAACACGTGATCACCCTATGTTGAGAGTCCACCTTGTCTTTACAGATGGCTCCTCTAATGGACAAGCCACATTTTCCATTGATGGACAAATACAACATTTCTCTACCCCTTTAGATTCTGCTCAGCTGGTAGAGCTTCAGGCTATCCTCACAGTATTTCGTGCACTGCCCGATGCACCCTTTAACCTATATACAGATAGCTCATATCTTGCCTTTTCTATCCCCCGGTTAGAAACAGTGCCCTATATTCGGCCTACCACCAATGCTGCCGCCCCTGTTTGCCACCTTACAAAAGTATATTCAGAGGCGTTCTTGCCCCTTCTTTGTGGGACACATCTGAGCACATACCAGATTGCCAGGCCCCTTGGCCGATGGCAATGATGCCGTTGATAGCCTCACCCAGCTCGTGGCCTTGGCCCAGGGGGCCTCCTCTATGCCCCTTGCACTTGCCCAAGAACCATATGACTTACATCACCTTAATGCACAAATCCTTAGGATTAAATATAAGATCACCCGTGAACAGGCTCTCCAAATAGTCCGTAATTGCAAAGGCTGCATGACCCTACTGCCTGACCCCCACCGAGGGGTCAACCCCCGTGGGCGGTTCCTGGAGAGCTCTGGCAAATGGATGTCACCCATCTTCCCTCTTTTGGTAAATTAAAATATATTCATGTCACCATTGATACCCTTAGCGGCTTTATCTATACATCCCTGCAGACAGGGGAGGCCACCAAACATGTTATAAGTCATGTTCTGGCTTGCCTCACAGTTTTACCTCAACCTAAGATTATTAAAACAGATAATGGACCTGGATATACTAGTTCTAATTTTAAAGACTTTTGTTCCCAACGCAGAATGAAACGTCACGGGCATTCCTAATAGTCCTCAGGGACAGGGTATAGTTGAAAAAGCTCACCAAACCCTTAAAAATATGATCCATAAATTACAGTCAAATGGGGGAATATTATTCCCCCTCCCCGGTAATCACAAAAATGTAATAAATCATGCACTCTTTGTCCTTAACTACCTTGTCATAGATAAGGATGGAAAAACTGCAACAGACCGCCTGTGGCACCCCATACTTATGATTATGCACCAGTCCTATGGAAGGACCCATTAACATCCCAATGGTATGGCCCTGATCCGGTCCTCATTTGGGGACATGGATCAGCCTGCATTTATGATTCAAAGACTGGGGGCACCCATTGGCTACCCAAGCGCCTTGTTAAGATCTTTAACCCACCCAGGGACAACCCTGAGGAAAAGTCTAACTATGCTTAATTACAAATCATGCTGACCATGTTCCCCTTCATCTGGATCCCTGGAAGCATCATTACGTCTGCCCTTGCTACATCACCTCACCAGATCTTCAACTATACCTGGGTGATTCTTAATGGCGCCAGAGACGTGATGTCTGCCAACTCCACCACCGCTGCACGAGTTCCCTGGCCCAATCTTGAGTTCCTGCAGTTCTGGGAAAGAGGCGCCTCCACAGGTACCAAGAGAGAACCCATCACTGCCGTGACTCTTGCAGTACTCCTAGGCCTGTCAGCTGTGGGGACAGGAACTGGGGTTGCCTCCCTGATCACTTCCCAACAGAGTTATCATCAGCTCAGTGCCGCCATAAACAGGGACATCAGTGAGCTTCAACAAGGAATAACCTATCTTAAAGATTCAGTCGCTTCCTTGGCTGAAGTTGTTCTACAAAATAGAAGGGGATTAGATCTGCTCTTTCTCCAACAGGGAGGGCTCTATGCGGCCCTCAAGGAGGAGTGTTGCTTTTATGCTGATAAGACAGGATTAGTAGAAAACAGCCTACAAAAAGTTAGAGAAAGTCTACAAAAGAGACAAAGAGAAAGAGAAAAGAGTGAAGCCTGGTATAAAAATTGGTTTTCTGCCTCTCCCCTGCTCACCATTCTTCTACCCAGTATCCTGGGTCTCTTTATAGGACTCCTGCTACTCGTCTCCTTTGGTCTATGGGTGCTTAGAAAGTTAACTGATTTTATCAAGGCCCAGGTAGATTCAGCTACCAAGCAGGTCTCGGTCCATTACCACCGCCTCCATTGTGAGGAGGCTAGACAACCGGGGAGTGTGATACTCCCCTTGGGTCGCCCACGGCTGGCCTTAACTTCTCCACCCTAAAATACAGCCTATAACTCAGGCTGGAAAATCAGTCGCTGGTGGAAGCGTCAATGATGGGAATATTATGGTGCCACATACCAGGCGCACGCCTCACCGCTGTGAAGTAACCCTATGACGGGATTAGCACGGGTCCATGATCTGAGTTGCCCACTCTCACATACAGCCCAGAACGGTGTGTTAAAGCATAAGATCATTCCTAACCATTGGGGTGCAGTCTTAACTGCAAGAGTGGCTCGCCGTGGCCGAGCTGGGCACTCTGTGAAGCATGTCTGATCTCTCTCAGACCACTACTTCCACCCTGGCAAGAATAATGAAACCTAAGTGAGAGTCCCAGATATGGGGGCAACCTGTGTAGCCCAAGACACGGGGCTTCACCGACTCCTTATAGGTGCTGGTCGTGGATGCACACCATATAGCTCAGACCTTCCTCCCACTGATAGTTAAAGAAAGGGGGAGATGTTGGGGACCGGGACCACACTGCCAGACTGGGCAAAGCTGGAGCCCTGCCCTGAACAGATTCCTGAGAAGGGCTTGACCTTTTCAAAGAAAGAGCATGTCCCGGGAAGACTGTTGCCTCATTGTCTAAGGAGAACATCTTGAGATTTAATGATTCACCTTATGTCCTTGGGCACTTCCCAGTACTCCCCCTCCGGCCCCCCGGCCCCGCCCTAAGCTTCAGTTCCTGCTTCAGTTCTGGCTTCAGAGCTTTAAATGCTGTACATTCCTCTCAATAAACAGACCTTGACAAGGACACTGCTTGGTCTCGCTCCTCTTTCTCGCCCTTTCTCCCGAAGGTATGGGTCCCCCTCGACCCCCACGAATAACTGAGTCCCCGCTGGCGGGAGCATCCTGTGACAACACTGGGTTTAGTGTCATTTCTCAAGCAAGTTAGTTAAGCTACCTACCAATATTTATATCTAGCCAAACATTTGATTTTGTTGTTGCATGAAATTAGTAATGAAGTCCCTAAGCATATTTATAATGTATAGGTTTTTTGACCTGAAGTCTGTGTACAATGACAGTAGAATATTATACTATTTACAAATAAATGAATGATTCATAGACACACCAGTGAAGACCTATAAATGAAGAAATAACTTAAGAAAAAGATAAGCAAAATGTCACTTCCCTTGCAGATACAAAGGTGTGTTAGATAAGTATATTTAAATGCAGACACATTTATTGCCAGTTATTCATGTCTGCCCATTTAAAAGAGAAGAAGCTGGAAAAACCATTATGTAAAAACTGTGTCTATCAGAAAGACAAATAGATTTTGTCCTGAAAATCTCGAATGGTTTTCATAATTGAGACTTCTGAAGATATTGGAGCAGCAGTCGATGTAAAGGCACTGATAGCACATTTCTGTTTGAGAGAAGGTCCAAAGAGATGAGCATGAATGGAACTTGGGAAGGACTTCTGACCCAAAAAGACAAATTGGTGTGCAGTTCTAAGCAGTTTCTAACCAGCATGGGAAACTCCTACCGTCACAGATGAGGCCCAACCAAGACCACACAGGTAGCACGTCTATGAAACCTATGGCGAGTGCAATACCTTTGGAGTTCTACAGTGACCAGATGAGCTAGGGAGTCAACAAAGAGTCAGGCAATTCAACAACCTGAATGGGGCACAGTGACAATGCCCGTGATCTCTGTGCACAAGAGTGCTGAGGCAGGAGGATAGACCTTGTTTCAAAAAGAATTTTTGAAAGAAAAATGAGAGGATGGGGAAGGAAGAGGGTGGTGGGGAAAACTAGAGGAACAGAGAAAGAGAAAGGGAAAGAAAAAAAAGAAAGGAGAAAAAAGGAAAAAGAAAGAAAGAAATAGACAAGCTCTGGGTATCCAGGAAGTCCTCTGGCCTCAAGAGGACATGGGTGAAAGGTAATAAGAGTTAGATTGGATATGACAGTAACTCTGTGTGTGTGTGTGTGTGTGTGTGTGTGTGTGTGTGTGTGTGTGTGTGTGTGTGAATTGAACTGGGCTTTATGAGAAAAAATATGAGAATCAAGGTGCACTCCCTTAATATTACTACTTGGGCAGCAGAAGCAGGAGGAGCTCTGTGAATTCAAGGCCAGCTTGGTCTACATTGTGAGCTCTAGGCCAGCCAAGACTACATAGTGAGATGTTGTCTCAAAACGAACAAACAAGGAAAGTAAAAATAAGTTTAAACATTTTGTAATTGTACCCCCTCAAATTAAAACTTTGATTCTCCAATGCCCACTTCCTCTAAACTGGATTATATTTGAAGTTAAGCCTTAGAATAGATACCTTTTAAAAAATTATTATTTTTTATTTGATTTTTTTTACATTTCAAATGTTATCCTCTTTCCCCTACCCAGTCACCCTCTCCTTCCCGCCTCCCTGCCCTGACATTCCCCTACACTGGGGTGGGGGGTGGGGTTCATCCTTGGCAGGACCAAGGGCTTCTCCCTTCGGTGACCAACAAGGCCATTCTCTGCTACATATGCAGCTTGAGCCATGGGTCTGTCCATGTGTACTCTTTGGATGGTGGTTTAGTCTCTGGGAGCTCTGGTTGGTTGGTATTGTTGTTTTTATGGGTTGCAAATCCCTTCAGCTCCTTCAATCTTTTCTCTAACTCCTCCAGTGGGCACCCCATTTTCAGTTCAACAGTTGGCTGCAAGCATTCGCCTCTGTATTTGTCATGTTTTAAGAGAGAACACAAATGAACGAATTTCAGTGATATTTTTATACATGTGTCCCATTACAGTTTGATCCATCTCATTGCAAGAAGTAATTTAATAAAAGAGATAATGAGAGTGGGTCCTAATTCAACCTGATGGTGTCCTAAGGAGAAGATATGTGACCATAGAGACAGCAATGCAATGCTCAAGCCCTCCATAGAGGGACCACAGGAAGACATAGCTAAGGATGTTCAACAAACAACGGACACAGCCCTCAGAGGAATCTGCCTGGCTTTGCTCTCATCTCGGACTCTCCCAAAAGTGTAAGAAAATACACTTCTCATCTTTAAAGCTACTGATATTTTGTTACAGCAGCACTGGCTACCTGATACAAAATTAAAGTGTCAAAACTTTTTCCAAGAGAAAATATCAAGGGCCCTTTTACTTATTCTCAGAGGTTGATACTTGTGGGAAGGGCAAGGCAAGCCAGCTGCCTGGGGGTCAAAATGTTGACCTGGTAGAAGACAAAGTGAAAGGAGGCCTTTGTGCCTCCGTCTTTGCTGTTCACCACAGTTTACCTTCCACCTGAAAAGGACAGAAGAACTGCTGGTCTTTGGTGATCAAGGTGGAGGTTAGTGGGAAGATTGTAGACCACATCTTAGCTGATCTGAATGTGTCCCTGAGATTTCTCCTCATTCCAAAATTCCTGTTTCAAAATTCTAATCACCCCAAACTTCAAGATGTATCCATGTTTGGACACAGGGTGCTAAAAATGGTAATTATTTAGTGAAGTCAGAGGGTGGGCTTTAGTTCAACGTTTGGTAGCCTTTACAAGAGGGACATTGAACATCAACACACACACAGGGAAGGAGATGTTAAACCAGAAAGGGAAGAAGGGCAACCGCAGGTCAGAGGCAGATATCTTGGTAGACATTAGCTCTGGTAACACCCTGATCTGAGACTTCTAGCTTCCAGAAGTGGGAGAGAGTGTCTCTTATTTACGTCACTGAGTTTCATTGTGGGTTTTTGTCTTATTTTGCATTTCTTGGGAGAGATTTCCAGGGCTGCAGAGAAACTAACCACAAGCCCTAGTTTTTTCCTAACCCCTAGTCTGAGGTATTTTGTCATAGTAGTCTTAAAAAATTATGGTCCCATCGTCTGGCTCAGACTTCCCACTACTCTTGCTGGTGTTTACAGAGCATGGCTGACTGCCTAGATGTGAGAAGGGTTTCCCTCAGCAGCTTCATACATAAAGCTGGGGATTCGTTAGCAACATAACCATCTTCAGTCCACTGTGCAATGTAGATAGTGACAGAATCAAGGGCAACATTATGTTACAGACACAACAACCCAGAACTTATTTAGGGTATGGAAGGAAAAGAAATTCTGCCATTTATGGGACTTAGCTTACGGTAAGAGAACTCTGGAGGTAGGAATAGCCAGATACCATTTAGAGATATACAGCTTGGAAGTGGTTGTTCTGCTTTGGGACAAGGGATAAACTATGTGAGGGATTTGTAAGTAGTGTGGAGAACTTTCTAGGAACCAGCTACTTCAGAGCCAGCTATCCAAAGCTAGGCTGGTCTGTATGGATGGCTCCTGAGGGTCGCACAGTGGTCTTATTAAATCCAGGTTCCCAGGGGGATTTCTGAAAACATCTGGTTTGTTTCTTCCCTGAAGATTCTTTTCGTTTGTTTGAGACAGGGTCTCACTGTGTAGCTCTGTCTGGCCAGGCCTGGTCTGCCTCTGCCCCTGTTGGATTTAAAGGCATGTACCACCATGCCGGGCCTTTCCTCAAGGATTCTCACTGGAGACGTTGCTGTGCTTCCTGGGCACAGGCTTGGGAAGATACATCACTCGGGACAAGAAGTGATGTTACAATAGAGCAGAGGCAGCTGTCAGGTGTAGAAAGCCATCAGAATCTCAGAATGGTGGTGAAGCAGGAGAGATTGCAGGAAATCAGGCCAGAGTCATTGGTCATCAGGTAAAGTCTGACCATGTAAGCAATCCAGAATCCACACACTTAAGAAAGCCAGATGAAGGGGCTCACATCTGCTATAATCACTGCATCCCTAAGAGCGAGATGAGAGATGAGGACAGATCACCTATAAGTTCGGCCTGGTTGTCTGGAGGACACAACAGGGCAGAAAGAATAGTAGGGAACTGCCTCAACAAAGTGAAAGGAGAGACCAGACTGCTAAAGTTGTCCCCTGACCTCCAGAGATGAGCGGGGGGGGGGGGTATGCTTGCTGGTACTCTCTCAAATACAGCACACACACTCTCTAATTGGCTAAGAGGATTTCCTGCTCTTGTAGGAGACCTAAAGGGTTCCTAAAGCCCAAGTCAGACAGCTCACAACAGTCTACAGTCCTAACTCTTGGGGATATGACTCACTCTCCTGATCTTAGTGAGCACACTTACACTTGTGGACACACACACACACATTTACACACACATACATATACACACAGAGAGACAGAAACACACACACACACAGAGAGAGAGAGAGAGAGAGAGAGAGAGAGAGAGAGAGAGAGAGCAGGAATAAAATAAAAACAAACTTTTGGGAAATTTGAAATAGAAAACAGGGAAGCTCTTTCTGGCACAATCCTGAGTTGATCATTTCCTCTGACCTCGTCTTGACCGGGAATGTGAGTGAGGTGAAAGGCTATGTGAAAGGAGACTGCTAACGCTAAGGATTTAGGCTTTCATGGGTTATCATTTATTGCTGTATTTTGAAAAAGTGCCTACTTAAAAAAAGACACTCACCCTCCCCCCTTTAAAGATAAATTCCTGTGTCTTTGCCCTGGCACATATTGGCCTTCTCACTGTATTCTGTGTTCGGAAGAGCTCAATCTAATGCCCCACTGTCACTGTCTTAAAAACGTTTAATTTTGGATAAACCCTTAGCCAGACTAACGAGAGGACACAGAGAGTGCGTCCAAATTAACAAAATCAGAAATGAAAAGGGAGACATAACAACAGATTCAGAGGAAATTCAAAAAATCATCAGATCTTACTATAAAAACCTATATTCAACAAAACTTGAAAATCTTCAGGAAATGGACAATTTCCTAGACAGATACCAGGTATCGAAGTTAAATCAGGAACAGATAAACCAGTTAAACAACCCCATAACTCCTAAGGAAGTAGAATCAGTCATTAAAGGTCTCCCAACCAAAAAGAGCCCAGGTCCAGACGGGTTTAGTGCAGAATTCTATCAAACCTTCATAGAAGACCTCATACCAATATTATCCAAACTATTCCACAAAATTGAAACAGATGGAGCACTACCGAATTCCTTCTACGAAGCCACAATTACTCTTATACCTAAACCACACAAAGACACAACAAAGAAAGAGAACTTCAGACCAATTTCCCTTATGAATATCGACGCAAAAATACTCAATAAAATTCTGGCAAACCGAATCCAAGAGCACATCAAAACAATCATCCACCATGATCAAGTAGGCTTCATCCCAGGCATGCAGGGATGGTTTAATATAAGGAAAACCATCAACGTGATCCATTATATAAACAAACTGAAAGAACAGAACCACATGATCATTTCATTAGATGCTGAGAAAGCATTTGACAAAATTCAACACCCCTTCATGATAAAAGTCCTGGAAAGAATAGGAATTCAAGGCCCATACCTAAACATAGTAAAAGCCATATACAGCAAACCAGTTGCTAACATTAAACTAAATGGAGAGAAACTTGAAGCAATCCCACTAAAATCAGGGACTAGACAAGGCTGCCCACTCTCTCCCTACTTATTCAATATAGTTCTTGAAGTTCTAGCCAGAGCAATCAGACAACAAAAGGAGATCAAGGGGATACAGATCGGAAAAGAAGAAGTCAAAATATCACTATTTGCAGATGATATGATAGTATATTTAAGTGATCCCAAAAGTTCCACCAGAGAACTACTAAAGCTGATAAACAACTTCAGCAAAGTGGCTGGGTATAAAATTAACTCAAATAAATCAGTTGCCTTCCTCTATACAAAAGAGAAACAAGCCTTGAAAGAAATTAGGGAAACGACACCCTTCATAATAGACCCAAATAATATAAAGTACCTCGGTGTGACTTTAACCAATCAAGTAAAAGATCTGTACAATAAGAACTTCACGACACTGAGGAAAGAAATTGAAGAAGACCTCAGAAGATGGAAAGATCTCCCATGCTCATGGATTGGCAGGATTAATATAGTAAAAATGGCCATTTTACCAAAAGCAATCTACAGATTCAATGCAATCCCCATCAAAATACCAATCCAATTCTTCAAAGAGTTAGACAGAACAATTTGCAAACTCATCTGGAATAACAAAAAACCCAGGATAGCCAAAGCTATCCTCAACAATAAAAGGACTTCAGGGGGAATCACTATCCCTGAACTCAAGCAGTATTACAGAGCAATAGTGATAAAAACTGCATGGTATTGGTACAGAGACAGACAGATAGACCAATGGAATAGAATTGAAGACCCAGAAATGAACCCACACACCTATGGTCACTTGATTTTTGACAAAGGAGCCAAAACCATCCAATGGAAAAAAGATAGCATTTTCAGCAAATGGTGCTGGTTCAACTGGAGGGCAACATGTAGAAGAATGCAGATCGATCCATCCTTATCACCCTGTACAAAGCTTAAGTCCAAGTGGATCAAGGACCTCCACATCAAACCAGATACACTCAAACTAATAGAAGAAAAACTAGGGAAGCATCTGGAACACATGGGCACTGGAAAAAATTTCCTGAACAAAACACCAATGGCTTATGCTCTAAGATCAAGAATCGACAAATGGGATCTCATAAAACTGCAAAGCTTCTGTAAGGCAAAGGACACTGTGTTTAGGACAAAACGGCAACCAACAGATTGGGAAAAGATCTTTACCAATCCTACAACAGATAGAGGCCTTATATCCAAAATATACAAAGAACTCAAGAAGTTAGACCGCAGGGAGACAAATAACCCTATTAAAAAATGGGGTTCAGAGCTAAACAAAGAATTCACAGCTGAGGAATGCCGAATGGCTGAGAAACACCTAAAGAAATGTTCAACATCTTTAGTCATAAGGGAAATGCAAATCAAAACAACCCTGAGATTTCACCTCACACCAGTGAGAATGGCTAAGATCAAAAACTCAGGTGACAGCAGATGCTGGCGAGGATGTGGAGAAAGAGGAACACTCCTCCATTGTTGGTGGGATTGCAGACTGGTACAACCATTCTGGAAATCAGTCTGGAGGTTCCTCAGAAAATTGGACATTGAACTGCCTGAGGATCCAGCTATACCTCTCTTGGGCATATACCCAAAAGATGCCCCAACATATAAAAAAGACTCGTGCTCCACTATGTTCATCGCAGCCTTATTTATAATAGCCAGAAGCTGTAAAGAACCCAGATGCCCTTCAACAGAGGAATGGATACAGAAAATGTGGTACATCTACACAATGGAATATTACTCAGCTATCAAAAACAACGGCTTTATGAAATTCGTAGGCAAATGGTTGGAACTGGAAAATATCATCCTGAGTGAGCTAACCCAATCACAGAAAGTCATACATGGTATGCACTCATTGATAAGTGGCTTTTAGCCGAAATGCTTGAATTACCCTAGATCCCTAGAACAAACGAAACTCAAGACGGATGATCAAAATGTGAATGCTTCACTCCTTCTTTAAATGAGGAAATAGAATACCCTTGGCAGGGAAGGGAGAGGCAAAGATTAAAACAGAGACTGAAGGAACACCCATTCAGAGCCTGCCCCACATGTGGCCATGCATATACAGCCACCCAATTAGACAAGATGGATGAAGCAAAGAAGTGCAGACCGACAGGAGCGGGATGTAGATCGCTCCTGAGAGACACAGCCAGAATACAGCAAATACAGAGGCAAATGCCAGCAGCAAACCACTGAACTGAGAATAGGTCCCCCGTTGAAGGAATCAGAGAAAGAACTGGAAGAGCTTGAAGGGGCTCGAGACCCCAAAAGTACAACAATGCTAAGCAACCAGAGCTTCCAGGGACTAAGCCACTACCTAAAGACTATACATGGACTGACCCTGGACTCTGACCCCATAGGTAGCAATGAATATCCTAGTAAGAGCACCAGTGGAAGGGGAAACCCTGGGTCCTGCTAAGACTGAACCCCCAGTGAACTAGACTATGGGGGGAGGGCGGCAATGGGGGGAGGGTTGGGAGGGGAACACCCATAAGGAAGGGGAGGGGGGAGGGGGATGTTTGCCCGGAAACCGGGAAAGGGAATAACACTCGAAATGTATATAAGAAATACTCAAATTAATAATAAAAAAAAAAACGTTTAATTTTGGACGAAAGGTGTCACCCTTTCATTTCCCTGTAAGATCTCTCGAGAACTGGAGCTGGATCTGTTCTTCTCCATCTCCTAGGGGTTCGGGTTCCCTTCTGTCCATACGGACAGGAGATGGTGGTGATGAGCAAGTGTATTCGGGACCGAGTGTGATGTTTGAGTTCCACTGTCTCGTTTCTCTTTGAGATGTTTTTTCTTGTAGGTCTGACTTTTGCATCACCTTCATGTTCTGATGTGTCAGCCCTCTGGCTTTCCCTTTCCCAACTTTCAGATGCCAGGAAAAGGCTGGTGAGGGGTGAGCCTTTTCTATGCACTGAATAACCAGTCACTCTATGGTTAAGCTATAGTCCCAGCCTGTTCTCCTGATCTTTAAATTGGGGGTGGTAGTGATGAGTTCTTTGGATTTAAGTGTGTGTGTGTGTGTGTGTGTGTGTGTGTGTGTCTCCAATATGTGTGTCTGTAAGTGTATGTGTCTATAAATGCACATATGTGTGTGTATATGTGTGTGTCTATAAGTGTCTGTGTGTCTGTGTGTCTAAGTGTATGTGTGTCTATGTGTGTATATCTGTTGGTATGTGTCAGTCTGTATGTGTATATGTGTATGTCTGTGTGTGTCTGTAAGTGTATATGTATATGTGTATCTATAAGTGTATGTGTGTATGCACATATGTATATGTGTCTATGTCTATGTGTGCATGTGCACATGCATGTGTGTGTGTGCATGTGCCTGTGTGTGTGCATTTGTGTATGTGTGTGTGTGCACGCTCACACACGCGCGCACCTGCTGGAAGTCTTCCTTATATGATGTTCTTCAGATGCTGATGCTGTCCATTTTTTTTGAAGCAGGATCTCTTTCCTGGCTTGCCTTTCCCAAGTCTGTCTCTCTGTACCTCCTAAGCAGGCGCTAGCATGGCTGACACACTCATGTAGCTTCCAGGGATTGTCCTCAGGCCCTTGTGTTTGGATAATAAGTACTTTATTGACTGAGCTACCTCCCTATCCTTTGCTTGGCTTTTGTAGTAAATGAATGCCATAAACAAGAAAAGCAAATATTTTCACAGAGCAAAAATGTGTTATTTGTTGAGCACACTCAAAGGACAGACATGCAGGACAAATACTAAAAGGTATTTGCAGAGTTAGACAGATGGTCTGTAGGCAAGCTGGTAGATCAGTGCTGACTTCTCTGAAAGGAAGGGGTGGAGACAAGTCCTACCACCACA
This sequence comes from Rattus norvegicus, assembly GCF_021556685.1. Taxonomy (NCBI): domain Eukaryota; kingdom Metazoa; phylum Chordata; class Mammalia; order Rodentia; family Muridae; genus Rattus; species Rattus norvegicus. The sequence goes on along the minus strand of NC_141544.1, from coordinate 37,907,618 downwards.
CTTGCAGGGATTCCTCTCTCTCTCTCTCTCTCTCTCTCTCTCTCTCTCTCTCTCTCTCTCTCTCTCCCTTTCTCTCTCTCTCTCTCTGTCTCTGCTCTCTCTCTGAAAGAGCAGGTCTTCTAGCTTGCTTTCTATTGCAGAGTTAAACAAAGAAAATCAGGACCCAAAGCAACTTGAGGACAGGGTTTATTAACCTCACACATTCTGATCACAGTCTACTGGGAGCAGAAGTCGGAGCAAGAACTCAAGGCAGGAACCTGTAGCAGGAGCTGAGGCAGTAGCCATGGCAGAAGCTGTGTACTGGTTTGTCCCTCCTGGCTTGTTCAGCCTGCTTCCTTACACAAGCCACGACCACCTGCTCAGGGCTGGTCTCCCACACCAATTAATAATCAAGAGTGTGTCCCCACAGATTTGCAAGCATGTCAATCTAATGGAGGCATTTTTCTCAGTTCAGATCCCTCCCTTCCCAGATGACCAGAGCACATGCCAAGTTATTAAAAGAACGAACTAGCAAGCACATCAGGTGAAGGAAAAGGTTGTGGCCTTACAAACCAGAAATGCACCTAGTATTATCCCCTGTCTCCCTCTGCTAGCCTAGGGAGGGCCCAGAGCTTGGAGTCTGAAGCCACGTTATGTCAGGAGGTAGCTGTGATTGGGGAGCACATCTGGATGGTTTTAGGCGATTCTAACACTGGGAAGTTTGTGTGTAATCTAGGAGAAAACGGCTTTATGAAGACTCATCTCTCTGGTTTAGAGCAGATCCAAAAAGGATCGAGAGCAGCGTTCCAGGAAGAAGTCCTTGGTGACAGAGGCCGAAGATGAGCCATCACTCAGTATCTTTTCGGACTTAACTTTGATCTCTCCTCCATGTTACATTTTACCTCCCTGCCTCCTTCAATCCTTTCTCTGAAATTACCCAAAGCAAGCACACATGCAATAACAATAGGAAAACAAAAAACGAAAACCACCTCCCATCCCCAACCTCAAACAGAGAAAAATGGGTCATCCTGCATCCTGTGCCCTTCTTTGGTGCATTCTAACGACAAAAATTCCAGGTTACAGTAGGGTGCTGGGTGTCCTCCTACCAAAAAATAAAAAAAAAAAAAATCCTGTTTCTTTTGCTAATGTTCTCGGCCTCGCTCCACCTCTCCAAATAGAGAAAACGAACTGCGGATAAAAATGCATGCATCGCAGCAGTAGCTCTTCAACCACATTCAGGAGAGGCCTGCGGGGTCGGATGACTCAAGCTCGCGGGGACGAGCCGAGAGCGCTCCCGATTTCCCTGGAACCTTAACGTCCTAGGGTTCACCTTCCCCCGACTGCGGACCCCTCTCCCTGACCCAGATCATTCCTCCCTTGGTTCCTGGACCCCAGAGGAAGCTCGGGTTCCTTAGCTGGTGCCCAAGACGCCGCACCTGTGGGCTCCCTGTCGCCTCCCTTTGCGCTCGGGTGCAGCTCCCCGGGGCTCCGCTAGGGGTCTCTCTCGGGTGGCAAGCCGGGTGGGCGGGATCAGCTGACTCTCCCGGCTGCCAGCCCCGCCGCCGCGCTCCAGCTCTGTCAGTTTCCTCGGCGGCGGGAGGCGAGAGCACTAGGAGCAGAGAGAGCGCGGGGGCCACCGGAGACGGCGGCGGCGGCGGCGACGACGCGGACACAGTCAGGGTGCGGCGGATCTTCCACTTGCACACGGAGCAGTCGGTGGCCCACGCAGGATCACGATGCTGCCCAGCCTGGCACTGCTCCTGCTGGCCGCCTGGACGGTTCGGGCTCTGGAGGTGGGTGCCGCGCCTTGGGAACGAGACGGGGGTGGCGGGAGCCGGAGGACACGATCCTCCCCATCAAGGAGCTTGAATCTTGAGATGCGGGGGACTGTCACTGGTAGACCGTTCCTAGCCTCCCCCGCCTGCGGGCGCCCTGCGCTTCGGCGTCTCTGGCCCAACCCTGCCGGGGGACGCGCTACCGGACCGATGAAGAGGGAGCGGGTGAGGCTCTGGGCTCCCCACATCCGTGCCAGCCGGAGGACGGGGGGTTCGAGCCTGAATGCAGACCCTGACTCCTCCCTGCCTTGAGATCGGGTGTCTGGGATACGAGAGACACCCAGTTCGAGGGGGAAGAGGGACACATGTGGCAAACCGAAAGCGCAGTGTCTCATAATTCAGTGCCCTGAGAGGAAATCGCCGCCCTTCCCCTTCCTTAGGGTCCTGGGTTGGAATGGGGGCAGCTCTGGATGCTGGGGAGCGCCTGGCTCACTCTCCCTTCCCACCGCCGCCTGTCTTGACTGCGAAGCTGGGCTTTGCTCCTGGCGGCAGCGGGCGGCGGCTGCCTGCGCAGCGACCCTCTCCGGAGTCGGCGCGGGGTCTCGCACCGCCTTCCTTTTGCAAACTTTGTGCATTTCCGTGTCTCCCTTTTGTGTAAGTTCCAAGTGATGGGAGAGATCGGAGAGTGCGGCCACCCTGCACCGTCCCTCAACCTGGATGTCCCGGACTCTCCAATGCACCTCCAGTTTCTCCCTGAGTCTAAGAAGGTCCCCGGGAACAAAAGCCGCGACACCCCGCCCTCACCGTCCAGGGCGCGGTGGCGGAGCCGTGGTAGTTTGTGCGCCACCGCGGCTCCTTTCCCCGCGCTGCGCGTCTGCCCCCGAGGACCTGGGGGTGCTGCTGGGACCCCGCGGTCTCCCACCCCCGCACCACCACCACCTACTGCCAATCCTGTGCGGGACTGCAAAGTCCTCGCAGGGAGAGAGACAGAGAGAGAGCCCAGAGTGAGGCGTGCGTCTGGAAAGGGCAGTGCCGGGTGGTGGCGAGGCTGGGGCTCCAGTGCATCAAAGGAGGCGTTTGTCTGATTAAGGTGCGGCCTCCTCAGGGGGCAGTTCTGGGAACTCTAGCTTAGTCACCCTGGGGGGCGCAGGATGTTGGGGAGGGTTCTCGGGGGTCCTTTTAAAAAGGGGGTTCAGATAAAAGGATTGAATAGGGTGAAGATTAAGACGGAGAAGATGGCGCCTCTGCAGTGCAGCAAAGAAAAGCTGTGTGGAGGCTGCAGCCTATGAAATCCACCCACCACTAGGTGTATAACAAGTCTTCTCCATTCATCCAACTCTCCAGCATTCAGCAAAAGGCTTGTTTTCCTTTTTATCCAGAGATGCCTGGAAGTTGTTTGCGTGGCAGCTGGTTTTATTTCTCTTCGTTTGTACCCTTTTCACCATCTAAGCATTTGCAAATATCCCTTCCCCATAGTCCCCTTCTTTCCGCACTACCTCATAGTAATTTTCCCAAAAAGCAATTTCCGGGCGAGTGTTATCCTGTAATTTCCTGGGGGCTATACAAGCTATCACACCAGTGTGGGTTTTTATTTATTTATTTTTTAGTTCTTAATTTACAAGGTCATTGAACTTTACCCCCTCTGATTTTTTTTTTAACCCACAAGTGGCTTCACAATCTGTAAATCACCTCAGACTGGTTAAAACGGGTCTTTTAAGAGTCTTTAGAATTTAGTGTTCCATTTTATCAAAGCCATTTAATCAAGGAAATTCTGATTTCTCTAATGACCCAGGTTTTATTTGTGTAATCATTTGGTTTTCCAAATTGTCGTACTGTACAAAAACGCGACGAAGTAATTAAAGGAATAACTTTAATTTTTGGAACTCATGTCAAAACTCAAATATTTACTTTTCTTGAGCATTTAAAAAAAACTTGTATAAAAAGAGTCAGGGTGTAGGCCAAGATGAACCGGATTTATGTTTTGGCTTGTGCGATTGTATATCCCTTTTCTGCCAAACCTTCGGAGATTATCCTGAATTTATCACCTTTGAAGGGTGAACGTGAGCGCTACATTCGTGCCTTTGGTGAATCACTGGAAGGTAATTCACCCTAATGAGGCTTGACAGTCCTTGCAGCTCTGTGTCCACTGAAGCCACAGAATTATGAGTTGGCTGCCCTTTGTAAATCGCAGAAAATCCGTCTGCTGCAGGTGGCTCTGTAAAAGAATCCATGTGGACGAGGGTAATGACGAATGGGGCCTCTTCTTTTCTCCCAGCTTGTCGAACGGAGGCGAGCATTTAGCAAACCGCGATGGACTCGTCCTACTCGTCCTGTTGGCTTGCCTAGAGCTGATAACTATCAACTTGCCTTGGTTGTAGTGGTTCCTTCACTGTCTGGAAAGCTACTGCGAGTACTGGAGAGTAGTGCTTGCTCTGACGGGTAGGAGGCTCCTCAGAGAACAGTGAAGCTGAGGATTTTTTGGTGGGGATCCGTCAGAAGTCACCGGTTACTGCTTGTCAGTGGGAAGCCATGATACTGGCAGGCTATAAATGCTTCTTGTCACCCCAAGCGATAGCGTCTCTCATTACACTTGTAAGACTGCAAGCAATTAAGAGATGGAAACTAGGAAATGAACAGATATATTCAGGATCACAAAAGTAAATTAGAAAATGCAGATTTAAAACCAAGAGAAAAATGGGGATCAGTGGGCTACTGGTTTGAAGGAAGGTGAAGTTACTTTTATGGCTAAGGCTTTTAGTTTACTGTTTATGACACACCAATTTTCTATATCTGTGTGTTACAGAAGTTTATCAGTCCTCCTACATATAGAAGGGAAGAAGAAGGTGCTTAAAAAAAACATACATTATTTTTGCAAAGGCGTTGCCTTGGGATTTACAGGGCATTTTTGATCAATACATTTCTTTTATAGTCTCTGCCTTTTATGTCAAGATGGACCTGCACAAATTTACTTTAAATATCAAGTTTCCAGAATGCAGTGTTTACTGGACTGCATATATTTTATTTCTCACCCCCACACTGGGTACAGAAGTACGAAGGGTGAATAAAACATGCACATAATTATAAAAGAGCAGTGTTGTGTGCAAAAAAAAAAGAAAGTACAGATTAGGCAAAGAAACGAAAAAGGACACAGTAAGTGGGATACGGAGAAAGTGTTACATGATAAAGGCCTATAATTAAAAAGAGTAAAGGGGCGACAGGATTAGATAATCCTGGGACCGTTCCTGGTTGTAAGTTTCCGGTCTGGTTTGTGTCCCAGGTCTGGGGAATAAAGGTTAAGTATTTGCATGAATTCTATTTGCTCACACACAAACACCAGAGTTTACACGGAGGGCCTTTGTCTTATCTGTGTTCTCCATGCTGGCTTCCAAGCCAGTCGCAGATAAGGTTTTATGGAATGAAGGAGGACACACAGTGTGGCGTTCTGTTGGATTCATCTCCTCGTCTATTCATTAGGGGGAAACTTGACTGATTTATTTTTAGGCCAAATCCTGTCTCTCAGCTCCGATTATCTTTACGTAAACCCAAAGCGTCTTTTCCTTCACGGAGCTTCCATTCATCCAGGGAAAACGGAAAATAAACAGAAACTGTGGCAGGTGTAGGCCAGACTCTGGAGCTGGGTGAAGCATTCGAGGAAGGAGGCCGAGGCTAAAAGCAGCCTGAGAGGTATCCCTAGAGCCATCTTAACCTCTTAACCGGGAGAGTGAACAACAAAAAGGAGCTTCAAGGCGCAGCTACCAGGAGGGAAGGGAAAAGCAAGTTTTGAAAGTGCTTCCATAAGGAATGTTAACCGAGAGTGCTCATACTCGGTTGTACATCAGGATCACTGAGTGTCTGTCTGTCTGTCTGTGTTTGTATATGTGGTGTTGGGATTTCATATGGAGACTTAAGCATGATAGGCAAACGCTCCACTGCTGAACTACATCCCCATCCCAAGGAATCATGGAGATGAAAGCGAACCAATGAACAAGAAAGTTCAAGAGCGTTGCCAGAGTTCCACCCAGTATATCAGAAAGGAATCCCTGGGAGCAAGGCCTGGACATTGGCCTTGGGGGAAGAAAGAGAACCATCTCTGGGCAGTTTTAAAATAGAAACTGTGATTTTTGAGGGCAGTTACAGATGGACCAGTGTGAACCACATTCAGGATTCAGTCAAGCTGTTCTGAAACCCAACGAGCCAAGTGACAGCACAGAGGCTGGTAACCCTGCAAAGAAGCAGAGGTCTCCGTTTGCATCCTGTTCCTCTCTCCTTAAAGCTGCTGCGTCTTGACATTACCTCTGTAGCCAGGGCTGCAGTCACATTCCACTCCCTGAGCTAGATGACCTTGTGGCCTTGCAGGAAACTTGCCTCACAGAGCACACACCTGCATTTCTGAGGGCCTGGCCAGCAGCCAGTTCTCTCAGCTCCCAAGCCCTAACCTCTTTTTTTTTTCCTGTTTAGTTTGTTTGTTTATGCAACTCTGACACCTTTTCCCTTTCATAGTGGGATCGAAGATACAGACCTTGGAGTGCAGATTGATAATTAATACTGTCTGTGGCAAGAGCTTTCGAGGGCTGCAACCTTCTCCACCTTACATTCTGTGAACCGCCCTCACGAGTGGGTGGGGAAGAGCAGGCTAAGGTGAAGGACTGAGCGAGCTCCCCAGATGAGTAGCAAGTATAAGTGAGTATACGGATTATATCTCTGTTTCATTTGCAAACGGAGGCATTCCGGAAGAGGGGATGTTACATAGCTCTTTCCTTAGCTTAGCATGGATTGCTTTTGAGGGAGACGAATATTTATTGTGAAAACAATGTTGGGTGAATTTTTTTTTCCAGATTGTTCTGCCCAGGAGGTTTGACGGGTACCATCTTAGGGATAGGAATGCTCCCAACAACGCTGGATTAGAACAACTGTTGTAGTAATTTATTTAAAAGGAGATTTGGGTTTGTTTTTTTTATGTTTTATTTTTTGCTACTAGTTTTAGAGAAACTATATTCATCAAGGAATAGCTAGCTATTAGAAAAGAGGTTACAGAGAACTTGGGTTCCCTTTCATTCAGTCCTAGCTGCAGTAATGAGCAAAGAAGATATTTTATTCAGATTTATTTTGTATAGCTACTTTTTTATTTTTTTTGAGATGGTGATCTATTTTGCTTAGTTTTGTTGTTATTGTTGTTGTTGTTTGTTTTTTGTTTTTTGTTTTTTTTAAAACTTGACAGAAACTAGAGGCGCCTGGGAAGGGGGACCTCAAGCGAGACTTGCCTCTATCAGATTGGCCTGTAGGTGTGGAGCATTTTCTTGACTTCTAATTAACATGAGTTGGCCTAGACAACTATGGGCGGTGCTACCCCTGAGCAGATAGATAGTCCTTGGATGTTTTAGAAAGCAGGCTGAGCAAACCCTGGAGACAGTGAGCTAGCAAACATCCCTCTCCATGGCCTCTGTTTTAGTTCCTGCCTCGGGTCCCTAGAGCTCATATCCCTGGCTGCCCTCAACGGACTGTATGTAACATGTAAGATGTAATAAATCCTTGGCTCTTCAAGTTACTTTTGGCCATAGTTTTATCACAACAACAGAATCCAGATTAGGACAGGGTCTCTATGTGCCCTTGAACTCCTTACTTCAAGTCATTCTCCTGCCTCAGCCTCCTGAGTAGCTAGCTGGAAGACAGCCTCCTACTACTGTGTCTTTGTATGGCTATACTTTGAAGAGGCATACAGTACTTCAACTAGAGTATATCATGACACACGAAAGCAGAGAACACTTTAAAATTTTATTTGTATCATAAATTTTAAAATTATGTGTATGTGTGTGGCTATGGACACATGAGTACAGCGCAGTTGAGTCCTGTGGAGATTACAGGTCCTGAGGCTAGAATTTATAGGTGGCTGTGAATCAAGTGAATTCAGGTCCTATGGAAGAGCAGAAGTGCTCTTAAGTCCTTCAGCCCCCAAGGAGGGAGATTTTTAGAAAGCCCATCTCCTTGTGGAAAGAATTGGAGGGAACATTTGTAATATTGATTTTGATGTCAGGTGTATTCTTAAGCCAGTAATGTGAACCACCGAGTGTTTCTCGGAAGTCCGGAAAAGGCTAGCATTTCACACGGCTTTCTGTTGCTATGACACAATATCTGAGACAGCCAACTTAAAAAGAGGAAGGGTTTATCTTGGTTCACAGTTTGGGAGATTTCAGTCTATGATTGGATGGCGCCATATTATGGACCTGTCGTGAGGCAGCATATTGTGGCCAGTTCCTGTCACGGTCACCTGCCTGGAAGCAAACAGGAGAGAAGAAGAGACCAGCATCTCAAATTTCCAAACATGCCCCACCTCGTTAATGACAGAGGCCCTCAGAAGACTGAGCTTTTACCCCACTGGCCTTTGGGTCATGCTTATGATTTAAACTATAACGAACATGGATACAGAAGCCAAATGAGGACATGGTCACTTGAGTATGCATCCAGAGTGCTGTCTACACTGAGATGCCATGAGGGCCATGGTTAAATGTCTGTGCTTTTGTAAAATTGGATAGTAGTCTTAATCATTGTCAAGGATAAAATTATTTAATATATAATACCTTAAAGCAAGTAGATAAATTGATATGTATTAATATGTACTTGATAAATGATCAAGTGTTGCTCCTCTTATAGGAGGGTAGAAAATGAATATTTTTTCTCATGCATAATTATGGAAACTAAATACTCTAGACGATATTTCACTTATTAGCGTAATTAACTCACTTATTGTCTAACTAAGAGGAAGAGGAACTTGGCAGTGTGTTTTCTGAAAGGATGAATGAATTTACCCAGGTATGACACAGACCTGTAATCCCAGCACTGGGGAGATATCAGTGGAGGATCACAGGTTCAAGGCCAGCTTGGGCTACATAGCAAGACTATGTGAAGGAAAAAAAAAAAGATTTAAACACAGCACAGGTGTAAAAGTTTGTTTTTAAAGTATTTTTTTGTAAAATATCATTTATTATGTATCTGATTTTTCTATTTCAACTGGTTTTCTAAAAATATTAGAATGATTCATGTTCACTGAAAAAAATTAAACAGTACAGAAATGTGCAGGGTTTGTACAAGTAGAGAATGCTCGTTTTTAATTGTGCATGCTAGCAGTTTCCCTTGTGTTTAATACTGAGCTAGTTTTCGCACTGGCTTGATTATTAACACAATAATTAGTTGGACGTCTTTGGATTTGTGTGAGGAGCTGTGGACAGGCTCAGTTTAAGTCTTCAGCTAAGCCTTTTCAATAAAAATGACTAATCAGACTTTGTCATCAGAACAGAAGTAGAAGATTCAAATGTCAGCCAAAGACTGTTGGGCCTAGCATGAAAGGCTCCAGCAACCTCACTCAAGACAGGACACGAAGGCAGCCCTTCTGTAAGGAAATCAGACTCAGAATAAAATGAGTTTATATAACCGCTGTGTTAGGCTCTCATGTCTTTTGTCTGTGTCTCAGTTAAAAATACGTGCAGAAAACATCAGTAGGTCCGTTCATGCTCCATTTTCTCTCTCTGGGTCAAAATTAGCCTAACGATATTTGAAACTTTTCGTAAATAAAACTTACGACTCTGTGGTTAAATTCTGGCTGCAAACACCGTGGAAGCATCAAGAAGCAAAGCCCTTAGGACTCCAAGTGGGTTTCTGTTGACAACCGTGTATTTGGTATTTGGATAGAGGTTGGCTCTCGTCTGGTTGGAAGCACAGAATCCATATTTAGAACTTGTGCTACTCAGAGAAGGGACAGGGAGGAAGGCTGGATGGTCTCAGAACCCTGGGTGCAGGGCCGGTGGGCACTCATAAGGAGTGAGTCAATGGAACACATTAGAGATGTGTCTGTAGACCATGGATCCTGACCCAGGTACAGCGAAGGACACAGAACACGACTGGATCTCCTCATTTTCAGGGGGCCTGTGTTTTTCCTCTCTACTTCCAAAGCTATTTCAGATTAAAAATTTCGGGGTTGGGGATCTAGCTCAGTGGTAGAGCGCTTGCCTAGGAAGCGCAAGGCCCTGGGTTCGGTCCCCAGCTCTGAAAAAAAGAACCAAAAAAAAAAAAAAAAAAAAAAAAAAAAAGGTGTTCTCAGATTAAAAATTTCACTCAGAAAGAATAAAATAATTACTTTGCTTTTGATCCTTTCCTGGTTATGAGACTGTTCTTTGTCTGATTTTTTTTTTCCTCCCTCAGGGAATCAAATTTGTCCCATGCTCTCGGTTTCTGGAGAGCCACATACTGCCTTTAAAACAGTGGGGCTCTCTAAACGATAGTGATAAATCACTCTTCCACCTCTCTAGGCGCTCGGAGATCTGTCATAGAAAGTCATTTGTGTTAAGTGAGGAAAAGCTCTGTCGCTCCTGTCGCTTTGCTAAATTTCAAAGCTTTAATGACACTCATATATCTTAACCCCACGGAGACATTTTGCAGGACAATAAACATGAGGCTTAATCTTACCCTGGAGGTGTATTTGTGTGTTTAAGATGTGCCCTTCCAGCCCTTGTTACCAAAATCGCATTCGTTCAGCCTCGCTTTGTCTGCACAACCTGATTCCTTTTAATTAATTAAAATTAAAGTTAATGTTTTATAAACACATTCCTTGGTGATTTAAAAATAATTGTTGACTAAGTTTCAATGTGGATATTTACTGTGAACAGGACTGTGCTGCATGCGGATATGGTCATGCAAGTATATACTGTATGCTAAGAAGATCCTCCCTCCCCTCCCCTCGCCTCCCTTCCCTCCCTCCCCTCCCCTCGCCTCCCCTCCCCTCCCAGTTTCTTCCACTTATCATCCTGGGGTTCCTCTAGAGAGTTTCCCTGAAACTTTCATATCACACACACTTATTTTTACAAATCCATATAAGATCTGGGAACCACAAACAAGAATGCATACAAAAAAATCCATCTTTCTGAAATTGACCCAATTAGTGTATGGTGGTTATTTCCAGTTTCTTCTTTTTTTATTTTTCAGGCAATATAATTCCATTCTTTATGACTGGAAATACTCCCCTGTGCGTGCACACTATGTTTTCTTTACATACTCTCCTCTTAGAACCTGGATTGGTTTCATAACTTAGTTGTTATGGGCCTTTCAGCATTAATTAGTTCTTATGAACATATCTAAACATTGATATGTCTGGATGTGCTTAACTGATATTTTACAATAAAATTAATGAAGCAATATAAATTTATTTGTGTTGTTGTTTTCTGCATTTTGGATTAAACTCGGGCCCTGTGCATACCAGGCAGGCTCTCCACCTCTGAGCCTCGTCCCTGGCATTAAGCTTCTTTTTAAAGGGTTGATTGTTGGAGTTAGAATACAGTCCACTGAGTCTCATCATGGTGTGCTTATAGCTATGTGCCTCATTGGTTCCTCGACTCGGGGGGAACAAAACCCCAGTGCATTTCATTTTTAAAAGAAAATAGAATGTTATTGTCTCTCAAGACTTGGTGGCTAATCCTTGTATGTCTCTGTTATTGAATGAATTTTCAGAAGCATAATTACTTATTTTTTAAAACTACATCGACAGTGTAAGTTGTAGAGTATAATTTGTAGGCAAAAGTGACCATGGTAATGAACACCATTTTTCAGCCCAACGTAGTTTTTAAATCATTTGAAAATGTCCTCATCTTTTTTAAAGCAATACAGCCTTTTTGGAGTCTCAGCTTAGCATTTTGGAGAATGATACTACAATTTACCATATGGAATGTCACATTTTATAGCAGATATTCCCCAGTCTGATAGTTAATTGTTGTAAATGCATGTTTACAACAAGTATAATATCACCACCTAAATAGATTAGTTTGAGATGAAAAGTTCTTCAGACACTACAATAGAAACGAAATGTTCAAATACGAAGATTAATTTTAAGAATATTTAATTCTCAGATACTTGTATTTAAGTAAACTACATTAATATTAAAATCTAATTTCAGAATCCACTGGCTAATTTTTCTTACCTGGTGTATTAGTTTTAGTTTTGTTACTGTGATAAAATACTGGATGAAGGTAATTAAGGAAAGAAGACACCCCCCACACACACACTTCTCACCCTTCCATTTCAACACCCCATCCCCCAGTGGTTGTTACTGAACCCAGGGTCAGTCCTATGCTTGCTAGTCATGAAGGCAAACGCTGAGTGAGTTTGACACTCAGTTTGAAGAGCTCTCAGCCATGAGGGAAGGTTTTCTATCGGTTCACAGGTTGAGGGTACGATCAAACCTTCATGACTCATAAAGTAGGGGTGGCAGGTACACAAGACCACTTGCATCCATAATCAGGAAAGCAGAGAGTTGAATGACAGTGGGCGTGGCAACCACGTATCTCTGCCACCCACTTGAGGATGGGCCTTCCTTCCTCTTTTAAATTCTCTGGAAGCACATCCATAGACACACCCAGAGTTACCCTTCCTGATAACTCTAAATCCCATCGAGTAGACGTACATGGAGATTAACAGTCACACTTAGAGAAGCCTGGATCCATATGGGTACATTCAGAAAAGGAAAATTAGCTTTTTCCTTTTTGTCCCTCAGGAAAGAGCAAATGGTCAGAGATGTCCAAGACCAAGATAATGAAGGATGAGGGATCCTAGAGTGTAAAGTGGAATTCCTTTATTTACTTTACAGATGCTCTTCTCTTTTTATTATATTTTTTTCAGTTATTGGAGAATTTCATAACTCACTACAATGGTTTTTTTTTAACATATTCACCATGTCTTCCTCTATTCTACCTTCTCCCAGATCTACTCCCCTTCCTTCTTACCCCTCCCAACTTTGTGTCCTCTTTATAAAAATATAAGCCACCAAGTACAGTTTGTGCCAACCCTATACTTGTGGGTGTGGAGCCATCCCCTGGAATGCAATCTGCCTACTAGAAGCCACTCCCTAAAGAAAACAAACTCTCCCTTCTTCCAGAGGCCATCAACTGTCAATAATTCTTCAGGCAGGAACGAGGATCTCAAGCCCCTCCCCCACCAGTCCTGGAATGTTGACTGGCTTGATCACGTGCATGCAGTTCTTTCAGAGGCATTCATGCCCGCTGTATTAACATTAAGATTGCAGCAGTCTCGTCATGTTTAGAAGATACCATTTTACTTTGGTCCTCCAAAACCTCTAGCTATTAGAACCCTTTTGATCTCCTTCTGTAGTGGGTTCCAAGCCTTGGGGATAAGGGAGTGGAATAGGGATGTTCTATTTGTGGTAGAACACTATACTGGGATTTTAATAAAGAGTGTGGGACCAGATTCTTCTTGTTTCTTTGTATTTGTGCTGCATTATTTCCCTTTTATGAATTGGATTCAGAGGCTCGATTTGTCCGCTCGTGAACTTCCGAGGGTCCTGTTGGAAGGACACAGATGAGAAGGATTCAGTTTGTTGTTTCTTTTGGGTGTGGGTTTACAGTTGTATTTATTGACTTCATAAATAACTGATAAGATGAGGAAAATGTCATTATCAACCTCTTTCATGGAGAACAGACATGCGGTAAAATATTCCAAGGGTTTATTATCATGTTAAACTGTTTATAATTTCAAAGTAACCTTGCATATTGACTCATTGCTCATTGTCTCATTCATATCAGAGTTTGAACACATACAACCCAGTCCTAAGTCCCTGATTTTGTTGTCAGCCAAGGAGCTGAGGTTAATGCTGAAGGTTTAAGTGGGATATTTGGGCTTGGATGTCACATGGTTCTATACCTATTCCACAATCTCTTAGGGAATTTGAGCATGATTTTAGTGATGCTAATATTAATTAGGAAGTTATAATAGTTTTATGACTAATTTACTACACATTGCTTTTCCTTCCTTCCTTACAAACAAAACAAAAACAAAAAACTAATTCATGGGCATGTACAAGATGGCTTGTGTTTCAACAGGATTCCTATCTGTAATCTTTGTGATGCTGTATATGGAGTGGAAACTCCTATCGTACCTCACTAATCTTGTTAATTCCACAGTCTAATGTAGAAGAAAAAAGTAGCAAAATAATTAGGCATCCTACGTCAAAGGCTACAATAAAAGGATATGTAATATCTTCGCAGATGTGGCTGAGAACCTTTGGGCAGGACTTCAAGGGTAAATGGAAGTTAGCCTTAACAGAGGGAAGTTCTTGGAGACAAAGAACAGCAAGGGGGTAAAGGATTATAAATAGAAGCTGTTATTATGTGGATCTGAGACTCAGGGTTTAAGAAACCCTGATGAATTTGAACTTCATTTTCTGAAGAACAGTATGCTTTGAAATGTTCTAGAAACAGAAGTGGCGACTGATAACTACAATTCATCTAGATTTAGGAGCGTTAATAAATGATCTTGTCAATATCTGCTTAAGTTTGACCAGTTTGTCACACCTAGCTGCAAGGGAATCAGGCAAATGTGTTTTATTAGCTCAGTACACTGGAGCCAGAAAAGCCATTTCAGGATCTATTGTTAGTGTTAGTTTTGTTTTGTTTTGTTCTGCTCTGCTCTGCTGTGCTCTGCTCTGCTTTGTTTTGTTTGAGACAGGGCTTCTCTATGTAGTATTGGCTACTGTGGTACTCAACTATGTAGACCATTCTAGATTCAAATTCACAGAGATCCTTTTGCCTCTGCTTCCCAAGTTCTGTGCTTACAGGCATGCACCACTATGCCCAGCAGGCTCTGTAACATAGATAAATTTTCTTATTGTAAAGATAGTAGAGGAAAATGAGAAGACCAATAAATGTTTCATTAACACATTATTCTTCATGAACAATTAGAAGGCATTTTGGGGATTTTTCCCTCCACTTTTCTTACCTGCTAGTTAACCACATGGAAAATGTTTGTGGAATGATGGAAAAGGAGGTGGAGAACATTTTTCATTTGTATGTGGAATCACCCGGAGTAGGGCTGATTGAACTCAGAGTGTGTTCAGATTCCTGGGGAATACTTTCAACTAATATACTGGTGGGGCCGATGGGGAGGAGCAATTTCAGATTCTGGAAAGAAATGGCAGTGTCAGTTTTCTTTCCCTGTTGGTAAACTGTCTTTTTCTTTCATCTAGAGACTTTGTTGTTGAACTTGTCTTTTGAAAGGATTAGCAGGTGAAACGAGCTTTGAGGTTTTTAGAAAGAAGCAGAGTATTTAGAACCTCGTCTGAGCCAGAGCTGCTCATCATATGAAATCACTTTTTCTGCCACTATAGAGCCTTTCACATCTGTTTATACTTAGCCTCCTCTTACCCAGAGTGGGAAGATTTATGTAAAAGAAAAGAAATTTGAATGTATGTCTTGCATCAGTGAAAATGGGGCCACCAGCTTGACATCCTCTTGAACTGTCTACTGTGTAATCATTTTAGTTAGCGAAATGGTGATATGTCCCTGAAAATTAGAGATGAAGATGTGGGTAAAACCTACAGAACTAAGAAGGCTTGACATGACCATCAACGTTAGAGAGTGTGTGAGGGTCTGCCGCAGACATTTGGTATGCAGGTAAAGGTTTCATTTAAAATGTCTCAATGATGTGACATACTACACTTAGGTCTGGATAATATAAACATCTATCATGGTTCCTCAAAAGTTTCTCTTTGTTTTATTTTCTAAGTTAGTTGGAGTTTTTCATTCTCTTAAGTGCAGATGAAAACTGAAGGCACCTGTATAAAGGTATATTTAAGGCTCTTTCAGAGTCTGCAGTTGATTGACCTCTGTCCTGGATACAGGATGTGATGTTATTCTTAGACACAAAGGTATATGCTACCAATTCATTGCCGGTGTGAAAAATAAGAAGAGAGAAACGTTCATGACTTTAGAACAACTGAATATATATTTATATATTTCCTGGCCTGGACCTCTTAGTCTGCACTGTTTAATAAAACTATCATAGAACTATTAAAATCCAATTTGACATTTCAAGTAGCCACATAAAAATATAAAAGAGAGTAGAGGTCAGAGGTCAGAGTGCATATTTAGCATGTATGATGCTCTGGGTTCTATCACCAGTACAGATTAATAGATGATAAATGATAGACAGACAGACAGATAGATAGATAAATAGATAATTCATTCCTTATTAGTAAGTCCAAATAGCCTTTCAACATGTAACCCGCATAAAGCTAATTATAAAATAAATATATATATATATTTAAAGTTTTATCTGCTGTGCATATTTTAATTCGGATGAGTCATAAGTAGCTGCCATATTGGACAGTGGAGCCCTACAAGACTAACCATTTCCACTGCCTTAGAAAACAGCTTCACGGGCTGGAGAGATGGCTCAGCAGTTAAGAGCACTGACTGCTCTTCCAAAGGTCCTGAGTTCAAATCCCAGCAACCACAGAGTGGCTCACAACCATCTGTAATGGGATCTGATGCCCTCTTCTGGTGTGTCTGACGACAGCTACAGTGTACTTATATATAACAAGTGAAAGAAAGGAAGGAAGGAAGGAGAGAAAGAAAGCAAGAAAGCAAGCAGCTTCACGTTTAGAGGATGGACTCTGCCATCGCTTTCTAAGCCCCTTCATTTTACAGATGAAGATGACCATATCTAGAGATGCTGGGTTGCTTAGAACCACATGACCATTCATTATCAGAAGCCCCATTCTGCTGTCTGACTTCAATCTCTTTCATCATTCTTCCTTTCTCTAGGTCCATGTTGCTGCTGCTACTCGATACTTAGGAATGCGAGAATGTTGCTGTTGGTTAAATATTGAGCCAGGAGTCTTAAGAATTTTTGATCCACTCAGAAAAGCCAGTGTCTAGTTTTGGATAAAACTGTTCTGAGAAAGATAGGTAGAACTACCAGGAAGGTTGACAATTCTCCATGTGATAGTCATAGGAGGTGATACTGGGTACAGGGGTGACTTTATGTTTGTTGGTGTTGTGGGCATTGTAGGAGTACGTGACTTCGAATCTTGGTTGAAATGCTAGCTCTCTGCCTACAGGAAGGGAGATAAGTCGTTACCAAGCACAATTTGTTGTATACATGTGTGTGCAAGCATACACTGATAACTTAATACTCAACTCTTTCAGGAAATGGCAGAGTTAAGCTTTCTCGTGTGTGTGTGTGTGTGTGTGTGTGTGTGTGTGTGTGTGTGTGTGTGTGTGTGTGTGTGTGTGTAAGGGTGTGAATGTGCTCCTCTTTCTTACTCAGTTATACTTAAAGTGTGATGATTTCTGACAAGTTAATCCCAGTGCATTCCTGGCATGTAAAGTATTTTCAGAACGTAAGCCCATGTGGAAATTCATTGGCTCGGAATGACGGGTCCAGGCAGGGGAGGCATAGTGTGATCCTGTAGAGAGTCTCTAGTTGTGAAGTATTTGTTCTTCGGTGTGAAAATATGCTTGGTGGGTGAACGTTCATAGCAGGAAGGTGCTTTTTCTTCATCCTTCCTAAAACATGTATCAGCGTGGCTGTTGTAGACTGTGTAAGGGAGCCTCAAAAAGAGTTACATTTATTCCTATAACTTAGTTCAGTGACCTTAGATTCAGAGTTAGGTTTTGGTGTCTGAATGTTGGGGACTAATTCTCATCCGTGGCCAGGCTTTAGTCACAAAGCAATTACCGACCTTTAAGCGTATTTATTTTATGCGTTCGCTTTATTTCCTGGTGCGAGCCATTGGATTTTGCCTATGGTGGTTTATGCGGCTATACTTAGAAGTTTTACAGCTTGTAGCAGTCAGGTGAAAGTACAGGGATATGGCAGAGCGTTGCAGTTTATGTCTGTAATCCCAGCCAGAGGCAGGAGGATCACCAGTTCAGGGCAACCTGAGCTACAAAGGCAACCTGAAGAAGAAAAAAAGAAGAAAAAAGGAGATTCCTCCATTTCTGTTGGCAGTTACAAAGGAATAGTTAAGTTCTTAATGTACGGTTTTAAGTCAGTCCCTTGCCCGCCTTTGATAGTTTGCACCGTATGCATTAGAACTTGAAACAAAGGTTTTGAGCTGTAAGATGCTTATGGGAGTCATTTTGAAATATGTTTAAGTTGGATTGATTTGGAAAGAATACAAATCTAAGTTAGGGTAGCCTAGGCCTCTCTGCTTCTTTAGAGGATGACGCAGAAGGATTGAGAGCGGAGTCTGCTTCCATTGGAGTGGGACATCCATCGAGGGCAATACAGGAAATGTGTTTCAGAATAGAAAGTAAAAAGAAGAAGGCTGAGGTTATAGCGGAGAGACAGCGTTTGCTTAGCATTTGTGAGGCCTTCTGTTCAAGATCTCCAGTATCCTGGGAGAATAAAAAATAATTGTGAGTTCATTGTGGGGAAGTAAGAAAAAGTGTATAAAAGCACGCGTTCCATCCACAGTTGCTTTTATTTGTTACATCATAGTTGAAAGCATTTTTGTAATTATGCCATAGACTCCATTTCATATCTGATTTGTTATTTTTCTGATTAAATTTCAGCCATCATAAATTCTTTGTAATTATAACATTTAATGAATGCATTCATTTGTTTAAAGCAACTGGAGCTATTCACTTGTACAAGTGGGGCCCGGTTCGTTTGTTTGATTGTTTGTTATTTAATATTTTGACGGAGCTGCAATGTGGGGAAAGTCTGTGTGCTAAGTATGTGGTGAGGTTCACTTATCGGGTGATCTAGACTGTTGCTGTGTTCACCCTTCAGCTATAATAATGTACTTAAAGAAACTGAAGTGAACAGACTTCATAAAAATGAACAGGAATTCAAAACAACAACAACAACAACAACAACAACAAAAACAATGAACCCGGCCTGCTGACTGAAATAAGCAGTACCCCCCCCCCAATTTAATAGCTCTATGGTCACTCACAGAGGTAGAAGTTTGTCAGAAGCTGTTCAGGGGCCGAACATGATCACAGTGTACAACAGTAGTCTGGAGCCCACGTAGCCAAAGCACATGGCTGTCTGCATGTCCAGTTTTATACTATTGTGTGGTGCATTACATGGTCTGTTGTTTACTTATTTATTCTGTTGTACACTGTGATCATGTTGGGCCCCTGAACTAGACCACCCAGTTCCATGTTCGCTTTTAAAAATAAGATAGTACTATAAACATATAGCGAATAAATGCTGGTATAACTCATGCTAAACTATTAAAATCAAATTTCCATATCATCAGCATAAGAGGAATTATAAAAGAATACTTTAGTGTAATAGTGGAAGTCATTTGTTGAGCCCCAGCTTTACGTGAAGAACTCAGATCCAGCCATGAAAAGAAATGAGAAGAAACGAAGTGCCTGACCTCTCTGAGCTTCCACACTATCGGGTAGCTAGTAAGCCAATCAGTGCATCCTCTGACACTGGGGATTAGTTTCTGGGGTAAAAAAAAAGGTTATATAAGCAGGTAAAGGACTAAGGTGACAGAGTCAGTGCTTGTGTTAATAGGAATGGAGACCAGGCGCTTTGGTGTACAGACTGTTTTGACCCAAAGACAACAGAGAAATAGCAGATCCTTAAAACTTTTACCCACTCCCTCTCTGCCTAGACATAGATCAGTTTCCATCTTTGATGGCGTCTGCTGGATCGGGAAGATGTTTATCACCGATCCTGTGCACACGGACTGACCTTAGTCTACATAAGCGAATCCCTGGCTTCTTCCGTCTTTTCTCTTCGCCACAAGTAGCTGCTCTTAGCAGCTCCAGGTCTTGCTCTTAGCGGCTCCAGGTCTAGTCGCTTTACATTCTTTGTTGATTGTTTTCAAATGGTATGGAAGCTTTTGCTTTTTGTAGAAATATTTATGTCAAATAAAAATGTGTGCATACTATTAATCTGCCTTTTTTTATTGGATTTTTTTTTATTTACCTTTCAAATGTTATTCTCTTTCTCAGTTTCCTGGACATAAGCCCCCTATCCCATCCCCCTCCCTTTCTTCTATAAGGGTGTTCCCTCTCCATCCACCCCCATTTCCACCCACCACACCCCCATCATTCCCCTACACTGGGGGATCCATCCTTGGCAGGACCAAGGGCTTCTCCTCCCATTGGTGCCCAACAAGTCCATCCTTTGCTACATATGCAGCTGGAGACATGGGTCAGTCCATGTACAGTCTTTGGGTGGTGTTTTAGTCCCTGGGAGCTCTGGTTAGTTGGCATTGTTGTTCTTTTTATGTTGCAAACCCCTTCAGCTCTTTCAATGCTTTCTCTAATTCCTCCATTGGGGATCCTGTTCTCAGTTCAATGGTTTGCTCCTAGCATTCACCACTGTATTTGACAGTTCAATTTATAGGGCTACACACAAGACAGACTAGAGGGGCAGATGAGGAAGTATTTGTTTCTTCTTCTGCAGTTATTCAAGGCAGAGAGGACAGCAAGTGCAGTCTGTGAGTAGGATTGCCCGTGAGTAGTGAACTCCTACAGATAGCCCACTAATCATGGGTAAGCAACCTTTTGTTGATGGCTGATACTAGCGAGTTCCTTCAAAACCCAGTAGAACTCCTGGAATTTGTGAAGAATGTATGCTTTCATTGGGAGGATTTTAGATCCAATGCCATAGTCAAACATTTCAAAGACTCCTAGGCCGTGTAACAGTTTAGCCTTCCCTTTTTTTGTAAAATTTAGGATAGTGAGAAATACTGGGCTGTTTTATAGCCATTTCAGATTCAGAGTCTCTGGGGGGGAGGAGAAAAGAAAGAATTTGCATTATGAACTTGTAATAATAGCAGATGTACCTTCTGGAAGTCAGGTGTGCTCAGAAGCGTATATCACATAATACCCAGCTGAGGGGGAGGTTAAGATTGGACCACATAAGTCCTCAGTGCCTCCTGAACCACCTCTGCCCTTCCTACCTGCTAGAGGACAATGGGTGGAACTCTGATGGTGGTTCCTGTTGGGCCAGACATCCTCTCCTTGAAGAAGACAGTCTTGGGTTGGGGTGGACTGATAAATCAGGCAGGCAGGAGTCTGTTAAACCGTCAGTCAGTTCTTAACTGCTCTGGATCCTCCCTGCCTCAGGAGGAATGCTGAGGTATAAGACCCCCTCCCCAACCTCCATACATTTATTCACTCCTTGGTGTCTTCTCTGCCTCCTTTCCCATTACCTCTTTTCTAGTCAGCTTAGTCGGTGGTTCTCAACCTGTGGGTCGTGGCCTCATTGGGGGTGGGACAAAAGATCTTTTTACAGGGGTTGCCTAAGAACATCGGGACAGTACAGATATTTACACTCTGATTCCTAACCTAATGTTAGCAAAAATCATAGTTATGGAGTAGCCATGAAAACAATTCTATGGTTGGGACTCACCACAGCATGAGGAGCTGTATTGAAAGGTCGCATGCAGCATTAAGAAGGTTGAGAAGCCACTGATGGAAGTCCTTCCCCTATCACATCTCCAGGGAAGCCCTCCATGATGGGGGTCATCCGGATCATGGGTTTGGGTCATGACTCTCACAGCTCAGTAGAAATTCAGCTGTAGAAGAATGGTTTACTTTCTCTCTTCAGTTTAAACTTCTGTTTCTACAGAATATTTGTTAACAGTGTGGTTAGGAGATATACTGAATTAGGAGTAAGTACGAAGATAGCACATGGAGGGTGCTGAATGAAGGAGAAAATGCCTCTTCGTTTCTCAGTCTGTAACAGCTCTTTTCTGACTCTTCTGCTACAGTACTGACTGGACAGCCAGCGGTGCCTTCCCTTTTTTACAAAGGCTAAGAAGAGCCCATTTGCCCAACGTTCTTGTCTTAAGTTTCAACCACTGTCAAGTAGCCGGGTCTGGCCCTAGTTATAGTTCTTCATTGACTTTACTTGTGAGCAGTTTGTTAAGATTTTCAATGGAGCCTCCTTTCCCTGCTTACTCAACCCTCCTGTTCTTGACCTTCTTGAACCCTACAAAACCTGCTTAGGAAGGAATCTAAAGAATGCTGGTCAGAATGAGGACCACTTTCCTGTCCTTCCTCTGATTCTCCACAGTTGACCAAGCAACAGTGACAGCCTTGGCTGCTTGACCAGCTAGAGATAGCCACAAAATTCCAGGCTGCTTGCTCTCAAAGGACTCCACTAACCCCTTTGAAAACAAAGGATTGCTTATCACATATCAAAGCATACCAGCAGGGATAATTGAGAGATCTTCTGATAGGTCATGTGGTTGCTAGCCTCTGCCCAGGCTTCTGAAGTGGGTAATGCTCCTGCCTCAGGCAGCATTGACTTCTGTCTCCCAGGATCCGTTCTGTGCGCCCTGACTGTACAGTAAGTGTGCATATCAGTTCACGATCGACAGTTTCTTTCCCTGCCTGGGTCCCTAGAGAATAGATTCACAAAGAAAACCAACCATCTTGCACTTTGGATGGTTTCAGATGATTCTGATATTTCGTTAATTCACACAACTTGAGTTGAGCAAAGCATCACCCGGCTTGTGTTTTAGGAGAGGTGTTTTGTTGTTTTCTAGAATGGGAGTGTTAACTTGGGTTGGGTTGAATGGTTTCACAAGCCCCGACTGCAGGAGGGTTTTGCTGTTTAGAGTCTAGAGGCACAAGCCTTCTCTCCTCGCCTTTGCTTTGCCCTGACCCTGCATGTGTCAGGCTATCATATGTTAGGCTGCCTGATCCTGTTACACCCACATCCTGTTGCTGGATCCAAGTGCTTTGAGGCTGTATTAACACAGATTAATTGAACAGTTGCCCTGTGAAAACAGATGCCCTTCTCTGCTTATTTCTAATAAATGGTCAAGCCATTTAAAAGACTTCCCCTCGAAGAAGTCACATCTCTCCCGAGAAGCTGTAGCAAAAGTGGAATGGTTATGTCCCAAATTAGGGTGCTATATTTAAAACCGGTGGCCTCAGCCTGACCAGGACATAATCCTCCGCTGCTTAATGAAACTGCCATCTCTCCCTCTGAATTATATAGTGACGTTGGTTATGCTTTCTGTATTGCAACCCAGAAAGCTGCTGGAAAGAACTGGCCATGAAAAGACATTAGTCCTTGGCTATTATTTTCCTTACACATGGAAATTGTAACTGACTTTGAAATATGAAATTGGGGGTTGGGGATTTAGCTCAGTGGTAGAGCGCTTGCCTAGCAAGCGCAAGGCCCTGGGTTCGGTCCCAAGCTCCGAAAAAAAGAAAAGGAAAAAAAAAAAAAAAGAAATATGAAATTGAGTTTGGCCTTCCCTGAACCCAAAACTAAAATTTTACTAACATTTTCAGTACGGGATATGGTAATAAAATACTCTTTGCTTACGATGAAGGTATTTGTCCAGTGACATTCTGAATTAGAGCAAATTGAGAATGTATTATAGATAAAGTAATATGAAACCAGGAGATCATTCTCTCTAGTTGACCAAGATGTGCACAATACAGAGATCCAGGTATTGATCTGATGCTGTTCACAGATTGAGACCAAGGCTGAGCAAATCCTATTATTTCAAAGTGCAATTCAAGTAAAATTAGATTCGGTGAGACTACATCATTTGCCCTCCATTGTAGTAAAAAAAAATAAGGTGGAGGTGGGAATGTAGGCTGTTACTTAAAGGAAGTGAAATAAGCCAGAGAGATAAGCATCACATGACCTCCCAAATGGAATCTAAGCACTTGAACTTGAAAGAGTAAACACTAGATACCGGTGGATGGGGAAAAGGGAAGATAGTGCTCAAAGGGAAAGAATTCGCAGTTAGGCATGGGTTTAATCAGAGAGAACTGAATTGTAGGCATTGTTACTGTAGTTAATAATAAATATTATATTCTTGAAATTGGTTTTAAGTGTTCACACACATACAGAACAACTTGTGTGTTGATAGGTAACTTCATTAGTTGGTTGTGGTAATTACTTAAAAGACATTATCTCGTGCATGTTGAATAAAATAATTTTTATTTGTTGGGCATGGTAATTTGATCTGCAGAAAGTAAGCATTTGTAGCCCCAGTATTGGGTGGTAGAACCCCAGTGCCATCCTCAG
This sequence comes from Rattus norvegicus, assembly GCF_021556685.1. Taxonomy (NCBI): domain Eukaryota; kingdom Metazoa; phylum Chordata; class Mammalia; order Rodentia; family Muridae; genus Rattus; species Rattus norvegicus. Next base: position 37,884,054 of record NC_141544.1, on the reverse strand, counting down.
CCACACAGCAAGTTTGAAGGTGCTCTGGGGTACGTGGGATAGGCATTCCGGTTAGGCACAACTTCCCCAAGCTTAATTTGTACCTAGTTAAAATACTAAGAATTTGTATATTTGTTTATTAACGTTGAGGCAGCCCTTCCCCCCTTATGTAGCCATGCCTGGCCTGGAAGTCTGTGTGTAGACCAGACGGGCTGCATACTCATAGAGGTCCTCTTGCCTCTGCCTCTTGCGTGTTAGGAATAAAGGCAGGTACCATTATGCCCAGTTTGTGGGGATGAGAGCCAAGGCTTCATGCAGTCCAGGCAAGCACTCTACCAACTGGACATGACTACATCTCCAGCCCCTAATTCTTAATTTTTCAAAGGTGTTGTTGTTGTTGTTGTTGTTGTGTGTTATGTTTTTAAATACGGCCCCACTATGTACCTAGGGTGGCTTTGAACTTGACATTCTCTGACTTCAGTATCCCAAGTGCTGAGAATCCAGGCCTGTGCAAAAGTTAATTAAATTTAAAAAAGAAAAATAAGTTGATGCCTGACAAAAGTTACTTATTTTTGAGGGTACCGTTCTCTTTCTTGTATAAACATTAAATATTAAATAGTTTACTTTGAAATCTGTTCCTCAAAAAGATCTTAACATGCGTTTTAGAAATCAAAACTATTCTCAGATTCATTTGCATTCTGCAGTGGTTACTAATGGTGGAGAGTATGGAATATAATATAATAACGATTTTTTCTAAAATTTTGATACTGGGATTTAACCCAACCCAGGGGCCTCATGCACGTTAAGCCTATGCCTTACCCATGAACTCTACTTACAGACCTCTAAAGTTCTGTTTGATCTTGAATTAAAGTTTTGCAGTGTTTTACAACTTCCTATAACTTCGTATGCTGATCTTTAAAACTTGTTCTAATTTTCAGAAATCTAGTATTTGACCCATTTATTAAGTTTTACCTATCCCTAAATTTCAGGTAGGACTTTGTTTAACTGCTTTTCTGAAGTGATGCTATTTTCATTTTGATAGGGTAGCAACTAATGACATGGAAACGCTCCAGCAGAGAAGGAGACATAGACTTGGTGGCGATGAGCACAGGCTGTGCCATTTGTTGGGTCCTGTAGTCGACCAGAAGTGATGTTCTAGCAGAGCACACAGAAGGGTGTGGCCAGGGCTGTGCATGGTGGTGGTGCAGCATTTGAAGTTCTTCCCTGTGCTAACTTTGGGCTGTGACACTTGACTCGTCCAAGATGGGTTGTGCTGGGTTAGAAAAAGCTTAGCAGTATTTTTTTCATACCTGTTAAAGGCTAAGCCATGTCACGAAGAGACACTAAAAAACAAACAAACAAATCATTGCAAGTATTCACAGAAGTTCTTTGCATATTTTCTATTCAGAAACCAGCAGCTAGTAATTGTCCAAAGGATGACTAGGTAGCATCATGACCTGCCATACAGAGGTAGCATACACATTTCTAACATTTTCCTCAGGCCCAGAAAAGTAATTTGCTGCCTTTCTGGATTATTAAAAGTTTTATTTTTTTTATCCATCTCTTGATGGGATGACTGTTTATGATACCTCTTTTTTCACAAACCCACCTTCCTTTGTAAAGGGGAATGAAGGCCCTAACTTGGAAGGTTGCAGTGAGGACATCAGGTAGGCTTCAGGAGGCGGTTAGTTACTGATGCCGCTGTAAGCCAATGTTCCTGATTGGCTCCTCTCGACATCCTTCACCAGGTGTTCTCAGTGGCTCTGTTGATCAGCATGTAATGTCCTTAACCCTCTGTCTTCAGAATCAGCATTTACTCCACAGTAAAAGAAACAAATCACCACCAATCCTTCAGTGCAGATCCCACAGTAGGGTTGTAAGAAAACTAAGACCAAGGAGCAACCTCACTTCAGGTTTCTTGTTCTCTTCTCTTCTCTGCTCTCCTCTTCTCTTCTCTTCTCTGCTCTGCTCTTCTCTTCTCTTCTCTTCTCTTCTCTTCTCTTCTCTTCTCTGCTCTGCTCTGCTCTGCTCTGCTCTTCTCTTCTCTTCTCTCCTCTTCTCTCCTCTTCTCTTCTCTTCTCTTTTCTCTGCTCTGCTCTGCTCTGCTCTTCTCTTCTCTTCTCTGCTCTTCTCTTCTCTTCTCTGCTCTTCTCTTCTCCTCTCTTCTCTTCTCTCCTCTTCTCTTCTCTGCTCTGCTCTGCTCTTCTCTTCTCTTCTCTTCTCTTCTCTTCTCTGCTCTGCTCTGCTCTTCTCTTCTCTGCTCTTCTCTTCTCCTCTCTTCTCTTCTCTCCTCTTCTCTCCTCTTCTCTTCTCTGCTCTTCTCTTCTCTGCTCTGCTCTTCTCTTCTCTTCTTTTCTTTTTTCTTTTCCTTCCTTCCTTCCTTCCTTTCTTTCTTTTTTTCCTTCTTTCTTTCTTTCCTTTTTAGTGCTATGGCTGTGTCCAACCAATAGGGAAAAAAGATCAAGAAATCATAAAATATATCAAGCTGTTAACACCAAAGTTGCTTTGTAGCATGTACAAACCCCAGAAGCTCACACAATGACGAATGAACATCCTAGCCACCGTGTAATGGCTAGTGACAGGCCATTTATTCCTGTGTAAGTAACATTCTGTTGCTCTTCTGCCCCGTTGGATTTCCGTCTCTTTGCCTTTTGTGTTCATTAGATCCTAGGCTAGGAATGATTCCTGCAGGACCAGTTGCCATTTTGCCAGGCAGAATAGATTGTAGAGTTTAATGGGAAGTCTGGGAGTTGACATCATCACCCTATGTAAAACAAACAAACAAAAAAAACAAACAAACAAACCTTTTTAAGTTGTTGGCTAACTGTCATTGAGTAACAGATTTCCTACATGGATTACTTATATTCCACTAATTCCCATCCAGATTCTGAAGCTCTGTTGTCTGTTTACATCTGAATTTTTCTCTTGACTCCATCTGCTTTGTCAGAAGCCTAGTGTGGAAGAAACTGAATTTGAGCCTTACATGGATCCAGGCCAACAGTTCTTTTCCCCACATCCGGACACCAGGCTTTGCCTTTTGCAAGAAGGAAACTGATTTTCTATTCCCAGGACAAATCTCCCTCCACTGTAGTTGCCCCATGATTCGCTCAGAGGTTTGCACAGTCTATGTGTGTAGGTAGGGCATGGCCTTGCTGGACCTTCTGGAAGATGAGTCGCTCTGGCTGTTAGTTGACTCACTCCCTCACCCCTGGATAGTTGACTCACTCACTCACCCCAGGATAGAAGCTCTGGCGTGAACCAGACTCTGGTCAGTGTTTGTTGATGTCAGGGAACATTCCACAGCTGCTGATGTAATGCAAAATGACTGGAGCCAATTCTTCTGGACCAGCTAGAGGGCTTGCCTGAACTAGTTAGATGACTGGTTGCCACTCAACTTATCAGCTGGAAAATGGGTGTTGTTCAGTCCCTCCATGATAAGGGGAAACTGCCCTCATATCTTCTTTGTGCAGAGGATATTGTTTATAAAACCAAAGAGGCATCTTTGGGGGTGTGGTGGTGCACCCATCCCCATTTATTAGCACTGGGAAGGGGATGCAGAAGGATCCGTAGTTCAAGACAGACCCAACTACACAAGTTCTAGGCCAGGCCAGGCTACATGAAACAGTGTCTCAAAAACCCACAAAATAAAGTCAACAGAAGTAGAGATGGGCTTTATAAACTACACGGCTACCATTTCATTTGGTGCCCTGTTCAACATGATTCTCACAGCGTCTATAATTCCTTTTCCCTGAACCTTTTTTTCCCTCTCCTGAACTGGAGCTCAGACCAGAGCTTTGTATACTAAGTAAATAGTGCTGTACCAGTGAGATCTATCCCAGAACTACTGTCTTTGTAATTCAAGATTTCTCTTGAAATGAATACTGAGGCTTTTGTTTGTTTGCCTGTTTTTTAAATGTGATTTCAGAATCAGATAATTGTGAGACTGCCCGTGGTATGAAAACATTAGTTTTATAATCTGGATGTAGACCAGTACCTATCAGTGTTTCTGATCCAGAGCCAAGACTGAAGTCTGCTATTGCAAACTTACTTACAAGACCTGCCATCTTCCTAAAAAGATTTTCCAAAACTTACATAACAGAACTTACATAAAAAGCACTACAAGCAGCCAGGCACGGTGGGCATACCTGTCACCCCAGTATCTGGAAAGGTGAAATCAGGAGTTCAAAGTCATCCTCTTCTACATAAAAAATTCCAGAGAACCCCAGAGATTGTTTTAGAACCCACAGCAAAGAAACAAAAAAACTCACATAAAAAATAGACCACTAGAGACATGAAAAGGGCCACCAGATACCAACATACATTTTGTTACTAATTTTAAAAATACCCTTTAGATCCACAGAAGTATTAATCGGATAACTGCAGCTTAGGGACGGCCGAGTTTACTAGGGAAACCGTGTGTTTATGGGACAAATATGTATTTGCTTTCATCAGGAAGATTGCTGGGGTAGCCATGACTCAGATCCACTAAGGGAAGGGACAGAAATAGGGCTCCTATCTTTTGTATCTCTGGGATGGTGACCAGAGAGGTTTGTGTTGTTGCTATGTAGGTCCTTTAAAAAAAAAACCCACGTTGTAAATATTGAATTTTAGAAACACACCGTCATGGCTTCAGAAAAAAACAACGATGATCTAGAATTTCCAAAGGAGCTTCCAAAGAGCTCCTCAGCTCTTCCTGATTTGGTGCTACGTTTCTGTTCTCACCAGGTGTCCTGGCCTCCGATGTGTGCTTCTTTCAGAGCACTTCAATTAAAGATGTACTTATTAATACGGCACGTGTGAGAGTGTGCCATGGTAGGGCTGTAGGGGTGAGACGACAACTTTGGAGAATTGGTTGTTTCCCTTCCCCCATGTGATCCCCAGGTGGACTCAGGTCACTAGGGGTGTTGGTAGGTACTTTTACCTGAGTTATCTTCCGGGCTACGAATCAGAACTCTTAAGTAGTCAAAATACAAGGGGGCGGAGTTTCATTTAGTTTAAAAAAGTCAGTGTGTTTTTTCAAGCAAAAGAGATTAGATAAAAAACACATCATAAAATACATTTTTAAATCCCTTTTGTTTTTATTGAAACCTTCGGCTTGGGACACCAAAAAAGGACCCAAGGTTTCCTAGAACACAGTTTGAAATCCCTTTAATCAGGAGGCAGAGGCAGGTGGAACTCTTTGAGTTTGAGGCCAGCCTGATCTACAAAACAAGGTCCAGTACAGCTAGGGCTGTTACAAAGAGAAATCCTGTATCAAGAGAGACAGAGACAGAGACAGAGACAGAGATACAGAGAGAGACAGAGAGACAGAGACACCGAGACACAGAGAGACAGAGACAAGAGACAGAGAAGGAAGAAAGGAAGGAAGGAAGGAAGGGAGGAAGGAAGGGAGGAAGGGAGGAAGGAAGCCACTAACCATACTAAGCCCAGTGTTCTTGATCAGACAAAGAAGTAATCTGTGTTTGTCAACACTTAGTTTTCTGGGGAGGAGAGCGGGGATTATATATATGGTGGATAGAGGTAAAGGAGCAATTATTTTAAAAAAACATTCTTTTGTAATCACAAAATATTTGATGGTATAAATCAAATTTGTGTAGATACTAAAGATGAGTTATAGAGGCCAGACTCCTGCCTTATACATCAAATCTCAGTTTTTCTTTTGGGTAAAGCAGTAGCCTTATTGAGAACCTATGGTGACTTGCTTCAATGTAAAGTGGTTTAGGACAGAGCCTAGTGGTTGCACAGTCCTGACTGCCTTACTTTTCTGTTATGTGATCCCTGAGATCTCTTCTGGCCTGTGGCAAGGCAGCAAGGCATGATGGGAGCGCATGGGAAGTGAGGAATCATTCCCACATGGCTAAGGCTGGCTAGAAAGAGGAAGAAAAGACTGGAGTCTCCAAGTCTTCCTTAAGGACACGCCCCCAAAGATAGGAAGACCTGCAAGGGAAAGATCACCACTGCGGAACTCTTCCTCAAAAGTAAATCCAGATTTCCCCCATCAAACCTGCTGGCTTCATGGGGAGGCATATGCGACACACTTCTGGCTTGGTAGAGCAAAAGACAGGAAAGGAGAACGACAGAGGGGACCTTGTACTTTTCCTATCTTCCTGCCAACGCTTGCCCTTACCCTCCCTGATAAAGGCCTCACAGTCTAGACAAACGAGGATGGTGATGACTGAAGGATAATGCTGCTGAGTAAGATGAACACCTTCTCTATTTTTTTTCCATTTTATCCTGGTACGTGGCAAAGGAAATGGAAAAATGAAAATTGGGTTGAAAAAAGTCAAAGAGGCGTGTGATTGAATTAGGGCTGAGGATTGTAGCACCGTTCAGATCGCTTTCTTGGCTAGCAATGTTTATTCCACAGCATTGGGGGAGTTGGAAGGGCATAAAAATCAATTAGCCTGTTTTTGCATTTTATGGAGGGGGAAATGCTGGTGGAGCTGAAGAGATAGCTTAGTAATCACGATCACTCTTTGCACAGTCATGAGGACGGGAGTTTGGATTCTATCATTCATTTAACAGCCCGGGCTTATACCCATAATTGTAACTTCATTTCTAAGGGATCAGAGGCAAGAAGACCACTGAGCTTTCTGCCCCCACCCCACACACAGACCCACACACACCCCTAGCACGTAAAAAGTCTCAGCTCCAAGGAAGGGCAGTGCCTCAAAGGAATAGGAGGAGAGTGATGGGGTTGGGGGGAGGACAGCAGATACACACCACACTGTACATGTACTCAGACAGACAGACACATAATGATAAAGTATGCATATACTCACACACACAGACAGACAGACAGAAAGAAAGACAGACAGACAAAAATAAGAAGTCTTTTAACAAATTTAAAAGGAGAGAAACTTTTTCTTGATGCTTGAGGCAGGGGGATCACAAGTTTAAGGCTAGCCTGGGCTTAGGTTCTGTGTTTAAAAGGAAGAAGGTGAGATGGCTCAGTGATTAGAGGTAATTTCCTCCAGGACTGATGACTGATGCCCAGAGATCTGTCCCTGAGACTTATACAGACCAACATTGTAGAAAGAGAACTGACTCCTAAAAATTGTCCTCTGACCTCCACATGTGTGTCTTAGCAGGCTCTGAACATGTACGTTCTGTCTCTGTCTCTCTGTCTCTCTGTCTCTCTCTCTCTCTGTCTCTCTCTCTCTCACACACACACACACACACGTACAAATAAGAAAATAAACACACAATAGATAAATAAATAGAATGTAATCTAAATATTTTCTAAAAGAGAATATTTCTTTGAATTTCATTTGAATATTTTTTGACATAGTTCACGCATCACTAATTAGGAAGTGATTTAAAATTTAGTTTCAACATGAAGTTCCTGGTAGTTTAGTCAGATTTTGATTCCTGGGTAAGAGATTGGAAGCCTCTACAGGTAATCTTATTAACCAGGTCCACCTTCATGAAAAGCTAGGATCCTGAGGTAGGCTAATCTTGGCTTTATCCCTGGCTTACTAAGCGATTATGTGCAGAGATTGGTTCTAATGAGGGATAGCTCTCACTGTCTACTCCTTGGAAGTCTGAGAGCAAAGGTCTTTAAGAACTTCGGAGCTAAGCAGTTCGGTATGGTCAGGGAGGCTGGATGGAATGTTAAGATAGACTGATCTGAATAATAATCTGACTGAATAAAGGGCAGTGAAATTTTTACTTTGAGTCTCTTGAATGCTTCAGACATGGAGGTTTTATGAAGTGTCCAATCACCTTGACTCTGAGAAAATGGTCACTTACAGTTGTAGAGGAATCTTTATAAATCTTGGGTTAAAACTGTGTTTTCAGTTTGAGTTCCAACTTATTCACAGTAGACCTGAGTCATAGAAGATAGTCACCCCTATTGTGGAGGGACCCAACTAAAACAAGTGATTATGTTCCCCTAGAGTCACATCGAGGAACTTAATATGAAAAGCAAATTGTTTTATAAAAGGAAATAGTTATGCTTTCTATTATAATGCCTGAAAATGCATGGAGGAAATATTACAGTGAAGGATAGATGGACACTGAGAACATTTTGTTTCATCAAATAGTCCTTTCTTATGTACCGGTTTGAAACAATGCTTTATACATGCTTGAATGTCAATTAATCTACAACCAGAGTTTCCTGATTTGCACTATTTTTTTTCTATCACACACACACACACATATACATGTGTGTTTTTGCATGTGTACATGTATGCATGCATGTATGTGTATGTGTGCATGTGTGTACTTATGTACAGGCAACTGACATGTGGGTTAGCACGTAGAAGCTCAAGGTTAATGTAGGTAATCTCCTCAATCATTCTTCCACCTTATTCTCTGAGGCAGGGTCTCTCCATCAATTCCAGATCTCCCCGACAAGGCTGGACTTTGACCAGCTTAATGAGATTTCTCCATCCCTACCCTCTGAGGATAGAATAGTAGGTGGGCAGCCGTGCCTGCTTGACATTTACATGGGTGCTGGGGAGCTGATCTCTGGTTCTCCTGCTGTGCATCTCCCTAGCCGGTGATTCACAGATTCTTTTCCTCTTTCATTTTTACAATTTTTTTCATGTTGCTTCTTAGAATAGGTTAAAAAAAAGAAAGAAAGAAAAGAAAAGAAAATCAAAAACTGAATCATTGTCTAGGAGCTGGCAAAGACTGATCCCCAAATGTTGCAGACCTCACCTTGTACCTTGTAGTGCAAAAATTCTTGATGCAGACTCAAGATAAATAGCAGCCCATATGTAATGAAATCCCGAGGATCGATTGCAGTAACAGAAATTGTAGTGATGCGGTGGAGAAAAACATTGCCAGCCTCACCATGTGGGCTGGCGGGCGAGCTGGAAGTGAAGCATGATTGAAGGCTATTGGTCGCTTATCCTGAAGTCTGTAACACATTGTCCCAAGCCCACAGAATACTAAGCAGCCATCTTCAACTAGTTGCCACAACCTGCAGTGTGTGCTCCTATAGATTCAAGTTTCGAATGGGTTTTTTTTTTTTTTTCCTCCTGCCAGTTCTATTAGAACCTGGTCAGTTGCCTCTTAAACTGCTAAACACTAATACTTTGGCAGTTCCTATGAAACAGAAAATAAGACAAAAAGCAGAAGCAAATGCGTAGGAAAACGGTGGATATGGGCAGACACTCAGTCCTGTGCGTCACTGCATTTGAAAGATCCCCGCTGTGTGGCTCCAAGTCAGCGGGTTATGAGACAGAAGGTTAGTCATTCCATGTTCAAAGTCAAGGTCACCACTAAGTTAAAGTTCCAGATGTGGGCAGGAAGATAAATTTATTATGAGTAATCTATTTATTTATTACATAGTCAATCAGATCCTACTGGTTGGGGAAAGTTTTCTCTTACTAGTTATGGTTGGTTTCTTTTCTTATTTTAATGGTTAATTAGTTACTACAGCCCCAAATAAGTGTAGCAAGATTGCATCTCTAATCTGTTACTGATTAGTCTACTGATGCCCCCTGACTAATCATACCTAACAAGCAATTAGCACACTGAAAAGCTGTCTGGATCTAGCATTACACAAACAGTTACATCAGGGCTGACATCAAAATCCCAGCTAGAGTGAATTGAATGAATTGAATGTGTCAATAGACTCTCTCTTTAAGGCTGTCAGTAAGTTACATTGTTCAGGTTATTAAATGTTTTCTTTGATGTTGAGTAATGAAATACCGTGAACTTTTAGTGTAGGTTAGATTGAAGCCGGAAGACCAGTTACCTATTTACTCTTCCTGACCCCAGCCAACCTGTAGGGCCATTGCACAAATATTTAAAATGAGGTATAAACACTAAAGTGAGGGATGTTTTCTGAGTCGCCACAGATTATTTTTCTTAGAAGTGGTTTTAAGATTCAATTCAAAGAACTACGTGCTGTGGCATAATTTAGTGGGTCCCCCCCCCACCGCTTCAAACAGAGTAGAAATAACCTAGTGTTTATGTGTTCTTTGGGTAAGCACCAAGCCAGAGGATTCCATACTTATAGAGATGAGTAAATGTGGAGAATGCTGAACAAATTAGGCAGAAAGCATAATTGCACGGTAGGCCTGAGGCAAATGAACAGTGGGAGACCAGGTCTTTACATGTAAGGGAGAACTGATACTAACTTTTAAAAAGAGTATTTTGCGCATCCAGATAATCTAACGCACTGAATTAGGACGGTGTTCTTTTTTATAGACTTTTGTCTTGAATGAACCATTTGCTGCAATGTCTGAGGTATATATTTAAGGCTGAACTTTATTCAGACCTTGAGCGTTGTGGCATTGCTAATAACTTCTCTTCTCCCTTCAATGGGAGGCTTCTTTGGTGTCCCTTAAATATCATACGTCAGACATAATTTTTTTATAATGATATTATGTCTTATCTCAATCAGATTCCTTTTTAGATGGCCCTGTTTGCAAGGCGAAACCTTCATTTAGTGGCTTGTCAGGTCACAGTTTTGAGATTCCAGACCTGGCCATCATTTCATCTCAAGGTCATAATTATGAATCGTGTTTATGTCGCCAATACTTCTCTCTTGGAAGAGCTGTTGGATCTTTAAGAGGACTTGAATCGAGTGACAACTTTAAGTCTGTTGCCGATGCCTGGCTTTCTAATTCAGAGGGACTCTTGTTATGATTAGAGGTTTTTCTCCAGTTTCTCATTCATTTTGGCTTGTATAAAATATTGTCCCTTCATACTTAAGGTTGCACATACCATAATAGGTATTTTCTAATTTCCATGATGATTTAGGGACAACTATGTTTTGACAAAACTAATAACGCCAGTTGGTGAATTTTCTCTTAGAAAAAAAGAAGCCAGAGTATTCAAATGCCTAGCCGAATACATTGCTTTCTGCTCTGGGGTCTTTAAGAAGAAAGAAGTTAATATAATGTCTGTGAACAGTGATGTTGTTATATTTTTGCTAGTAAGTCATGGTGTGGGTGAATAGCTCAGTATTTTATTTCATGGACCCTTTCACTGTTTTATTGATAACATAAATTTATATTGTACCCAGATAGGTGTACTCAAAGGGGAAAAACAGCATTTCTTTTTGGTAGTAAATTCCCATCTAAAGGATGGCTTTAGCTGCTTAAACAGAGTTCCCTATCCCCACTGCAGACATCAGATTTATTGTTTTCTATGGTGGGGAGGAAGGAAAGAGGGAGGGCTACTACTAAAAATAGAAATTGTTCAATCAAGATGAAGTCTCTGGGTGTTTTAAGTTCGCATGCTTGTGCTGTCCAGAGTCGAATGAATATGGAGGCAGGAATTAGTCTTCAGCATACTTTTGGCCAAACAGCAGAGTCATTTCTGGATACGTATCTTAATAGTTTGGAATGTTTGAGTGAGGTAGGAATACCTAGAACAGATCTTTTTCAGAGTTCCCATTTGTATAAAAATCCGGGAGGACCTTGACCTTGAGTCTCAGAACTGATTCCAAGCGGTAAGGAAGACATTAAGCTGGGCATAGTGGTCATGTCTGTAATGTCAGCACTGGGGAGTCTGAGGCAGAACGGTTAGGGGTTCGGGTCTAGCCTGGGCTATTTACTGAAATTCTGTCTTAAAAGTGAAAAAAAGGGTTGTTGGTTTTGGTGTGTTGCTATAGTCAGTTCCAAGACACCCTTGCCATGGGCACGCTTTTCCAAAGGAGAGGGGTGTTCTTCGCCCCCCTTTTCTCTCCCCTCCCCTGCCCTTCAGTTGTCTCCCCCTCTGTGCCCCTTTTCATTTTTCCATTCCCTTTTCTTCTCTCCTCCTCCCCTCTGTTCTCCATCTCTCCCTTGCCTCCTCCTCTCCTTACGTCCTCTCTTTTCTTTCAAAGGCTCTTGTTGTGTAGCCCAGGCTGGCCCTGCCCTCATCCACCTGCTTTGCTTAGCCTCCAGAATCTAGTGCTGTGATTACAGGCACGTGCCCAGCACTACGCCCAGCCTCTTGCTTTTTACTACATGAAAAATTCCTTCCCACTTTTTCCTCTTTATTTCCTTCTTTCCCTTTGGACACCCAGTCCCCACTCCTCTGTGGATCAAACTCAGGGGACCTTGTACTTAAGTTCTGTTACTGAGCAACAGAGCAGCATCCCCTTGTCCTCGTCTTTGTCTCCTCCTCTTCTCCATATTTGCTTTACGTCCTGATTGTATCGACCCCTCCTTTCCTCTCCTCCTAGTCCCCCTCCCTCCCACTTCCCATTCCCACCATTCTCCTGCCCACCCTCACCCCGAAACCCCCACCCCCGTCACCTCAACAAAGGAGAGACCTCCTATGGATATCAACCAACCTTGGCATGTCAAGTTGCAGTATGACTAAGTGGATCTACTCCTATTGAGGCTAGACAAGGCAGCCCAGTTAAGGGAAAGAGGTCCAAAGGCAAACAATAAAGTCAGAGGTAGCCCCTGCTCTTGCTGTTAGGAGTCTTTCATGAAGACCAAGCTGCATGTCTGCTACAAATGTGTAGGGGCCTAGGTCTATCCAATGCATGCTCTCTGCTTGGTGGTTCAGTCTCTAGGTCGCTATGGACCTAGGTTATTTGATTCTCTATGTTTTCTTGTGCTGTCCTTGACCTCTCTGGCTCCTTCCGGCCTTCCTTCCCTTTTGTTTTGTTTTGTTTTGATGCATCAAACAGCAGTGTGTATAAACAACTTTAAAACAAGACACAGAGGTGCTCTCTCTGGTCCTAGGGGTGCAGATTTCCTGTGTATCACTCCGTCCTGCTTTCTAACTGGAAGTTTAGCCAGTTGCCCTTGGTATGGTATTCGCCATGTCATGTGGTACCCTCTGATACGGCAGTATTTACCAAATGGCAGGATTCTCGCCATTGCATCATCTGTTTACTTAGGTGCTGCAGGACATGCGTAACATGCAATACTTCTGTAAAGCTCTCTGAAGCCTTCTCTTTGTAAAAGGAGCATGGCATTCAGGAGTCAGACTGACCTCGCTTACACAGCAGGAAACAGGGATGATTTGTGTTCTCTACTCTGAAATCAGAAGGAACGAGTGCTCTGTATTATGGACACAAAGCATTGGCTTGTCCCTCCCGCAGGAGCGCACTTCAGCAGATTCTGGTCCAGGGCTCCTGCACTTTCTCCTCTCGTTCACACTCCCTAATCGCCTTTACTTAAGGCCATTATACTAATTTTGCAAATGTGATTTTGGAACCTTGAGATGGGGTCTAAATAGATGCACCTGTCATCCAGCTGTTTCATATTTACTTTGTAAAATGAAAACTTTTTTTTGAGAGGGGATGCAGAGTCTTTCTATACAGACCAAACCAGCCTCAAACTCCGCATTCCTTCTGCCCCTCCGCCTTCAGAGTGCTGAGGCTATGTCTGTGTGCCATCCAGCCTGGCTGTAACTTCTCACAAACCACATTGTTCATTTTACCTGTAGAGTGTAAAAGGGAAAACAGACCCTGACAAATACAAAAACCAACACCTTGACTTCCACCCTGTGTTAGACCCTTATAAAATCTTTTTTTGACCTTGTGAATTCTTGAATTTTATTTACATGCACATTCGAAATCCCTAGGATTGACCTCTGAAATACCACAGGCCTTTGCGAACTCAGATTTCCTCAGCCTGTGTACTTCCTGTCTCCTCTCCTCCTTTGGCATGGTGCCTCTGCAGGGGCTTATAACAGCACTCACCACTCCCGTTCCCTGTGAGGATTCTTCTGGTTTTATTTATTTTGCTTAAATACTAGTTACGTTTTGATTGGTCACCCATCTCAAACGTCATAGCACGCTGTAGCACGATGTTCACTTTAATGATGGCTATTATTTCAACTTTGTAAAATCCTGTTGCTCTCTACGGTAACGAGGTATATTGTGTAACATAAAAGATGTCTTCTCTTTAAACTTGCCCGTTCACAAAAGGAACACGTAATGGAGGGGTCTGGGTGAGCTCTCTGCTACTGTGCGAATGGTCCTAACCAAATACACTTGGGAAAGCTTGGTTAAAAGTGACTCAATGCTATTACTCTCCAGATACCCCAAAGGAACCTCTCCCCATGTCTGTTAACAGAATGCATCCCCCCTCCTTGAAGTGACATTTTCTATAAACCATTTTTGAGAATATTCATTTAGGAATTAAGTCAGGTGTAGAGTCATACTTTTAAAAACTTCAAACACCACTCGGCTGTTTTGAGTATAGATAACCACTTAATAGTCGATTTAGTAATTTAGTATTAATGAATTTATATTTTAAAAAAGTGTCCATAAGAGAAGTTCTTCATAAGAAACAATTTTACTTTATTTACTTTATTTTTTTCTGAATCTTGGTATGAAGCCTTGAACCCATGCCCTCTTGTCTTTTTCAAAACTACAGACATGGGTGGCCACTGTGTCCAGACCAAGGACAAAAATTGCTGTAGCTACATGAACCAAGACACCCTTCACAGTTTGAACTGTGCTCCTTCACCCCGTTTAGAATTAGTGATTCACTGAGAGTAAGCTCTCAAAAATGGAAGTTCATCAACCATGTATTAGCCACCAGAGCTCACATTGCCACTAAACTGTGAATTGAGAGTTCGCAGATGGTTTAAAATACCACGCGGACTTGGTGAGTCAGCTCTGCCACATTGCACTTGCTGCTTCGTAGCCGGGAGTGACGACATATGAGCTGCAGTGTCCTTACTAGTTTGTCTCTTAGAGACAAGTTGGCAGGCAGGCATCTTGCAGATAAATGAGGAAAGATTGTCTATTTCAAGTGGCATAAGACATTCCTTAAAGCAGTGTGTCATATCTGGTTATACAGTCAGCATTTTCTTTGGAGCAGAAAATCTCTCAGGCTCCCTGAGTACACAGCAAACATCTTTGGGCCAGTAGTGTTCAGGAGGCTTCAGTCACGCCACACTCAGTGTCTATAGATGGGTCAGGAGATTTCTCACGCTGTGTATATTTCTTCTTTTTTCCTTCCTGTTGAATAGAAGTTTGGTCAATCTGGGTAACTTTTTTAAATGCTCAGTATTCATTGCCTGTGTATTACTGAATTTTCATTTTCATGATCTATAAGGTTTGGTGTTGTTAACTATTTTAGAGAGAAAGAACTAAGGGTTAAAATCAAAAGGCCCTCTCTTCAAAGTTAATAAATGCTAAATTCCAAATATGACCTTTTTTTTTAAAGGAAGGGATACTATTGTGCCTTTTTAAAAAAGATTTATTTATTTATTTTATGTATGTGAGCACACTCTCGCTGTCTTCAGACACACCAGAAGAGGGCATCAGATCCTCATTACAGATGGTTGTGAGCCACCATGTGGGTGCTGGGAATTGAACTCAGGACCTCTGGAAGAGCAGTCAGTGCTCTAACCACTGAGCCATCTCTCCAGCCCCTGACCTTTTCTCATGATACAAACATACCAGTCTCTTCCATGACTGTCCTTTTATCCAATTCCTACAGGAACCCTGAACCAATACTCTGAGTTTTCTTGATATGGGCAGTAATGGGTTAAACTTGACTAAAGATGCATGGCATGGAGAAGTTTCTGGAAACATTTTTGAATTCAGAAGTTTTCATAAGGGCTTTACATTATATAATCAAATGATACAAGTGATATGTGTGCATATCATTGTTGTTTCAGAACAGTTAATACATTATTCAAATAGCTTCCTGGGACGTAGCTTCTCTGAGTTGGTCTAAGGCACTTGAAGAAACAGTGGTTGTTTGGAAGTCTTTAGGGACAGAGAAGATTCCAACTGGCTGTGTTGATCTTGGAATCCAGGACACTTGAATGTGATCCTGTGAACTGACAAGTTATAAGTTGATCTTCACAGAGTTAACACAATAAAGGGGGTTGTTCATTACTGTATATGATGTAATTATGACCTATTCTGTGTGATCATGAACTGAAGGGATTACCCTGCTTTTTAACTCATGAATTTGGGTCATTGGGTTCAGAGTAATATATTTGTAATGTTATATCCCCCTTTAAAAAGTTAATATATATTGTAGGATTCAGTTATAAGTTCCCATCTTGTCATTTGGATTAATAATTTTTCAGTATGTACTAGAAGCAGAGACACTTGGACTCAACCTGTGTTTGAGGATGTGTTGGTATTTGGTTCTGGTATTGGAAATTGACCAGAATTTCATGCATGCTATACACATGCTTTACCACTATACCTGTCTTAAAGCCAATTTTGATGTATTATCTTAGAAATACAGAGATAAATAATCAATGAGTTTTCTCCTAAAGATAAAAAGCGTAGGTTAGAATTTCAGCCAACACACTGTTGAGATTTTTCCAGCCAAGTACTTCTTAATTCTCTATTTGGAGGGGTTTATGGGGAGAGGGTGGCCTGTGTGGGATCCCCGATTTCTACATGGTAGATATTGCGATGACCAACTATCCCAGTGACCTTGAATTTGCACATGGGAACAATTCTGGAGGCAAGGTGATTTCAGAACCACATGTGTTAGCCAGTCGAGAGCCACTGCACAGCTGAATCACATAGGTGGAACCAGTGCTAAGTTCCCTGAAAAGTACACTGTGAGTGTGAAATGGAGCCTTTGTGGGAGCTGAAAGTCCATCTTCCCGAGGATCTGGAATCATGTTCTTGTTGATTACTGCCTCCATTTTTCTTACTTAGACTGGTTTAGGATGGTGTACAGAGAATGACCACCGTAAAGAAGAAAGCAATTGAAAATGCACATGCCATATTTTTTAGAAATCACAGCTGTGCGTTTTGCTTGATTTATTTGAACAGAAGTCAGTCTCTCTCTCTCTCTCTCTCTCTCTCTCTCTCTCCCTCCCTCCCCCCTCCCCCCCCCGTGTGTGTGTGTGTGTGTGTGTGTGTGTGTGTGTGTGTGTGTGTGTGTGTGAACACTCTCTGGATAGATTGCTTAGTAGACCTTAAATCTTCCCATCACCTCTCATACTCCAGAGAATGATGTCATTTCAGGACTTACTCCTCTGTAGCTCTGCCAGAACATCCCTGGAGAACAGGGAGTACACGGTGACAATGGTGACAATGGAGAGGTCCTTCCCCCTGTCGCACAGGAATACTGTTCCACTCTGTTAACAGTTGCTTGCTTTTGAGAAAGAAGCAAAATGCTGTCTCATCACTCAAGCCCATGCCGTGTGGATGGATTGCTCTCCTAGACTGACTCTGAGAAGGCCACATGTGCGGTGGGCCTCATAGCAGTAGAGGCAGAATAGTATGTCTGCTAATGTAGTCAGAAAGTGTTTACGTGTGGGGACATTGGTACTTACCTTCCTCTCCTGACCACCAATAGCACTGGCTCCAATTTGCTACACTGGCAACAGACAAGGCACTGCCAAATTCTTACCACCACCACCAACAACAACAACAACACCAGCACCAGCACCACCACCACAACCACTACCACCACCACTATCACTACCACCATCAGCACCTCCACCACCACCACCACCTTAAGGCAAACCAAACAGGTTTTTAACATATCAGAGTGGACTGAGCACCAAGGGTTCTCAGCATCCCCAATCCCTGCCTGTTGTAAGATATTGCTGGCATGTCCCTCCCCATGAACTCTCCAGCCCAGAGGTTGGGCTACCTTTCCCCTGTGGCTCTTTTCTGTATGATCCAATGATCCTTTTGTGTCCTCCTGACCTTTCATTGTCCTGGTCTCCCCTCTCCCTTCACCGCTGTCCTCACATGGCCTGGGCTCATCTTTACTCTGTGCTCTCCCAGATGTTTTCACCTCTGGCTGTGCTCTCCCTCATAGCTACAGTAAACTTTCTCCTCCACTATCCTTAGGAGCAGTCATGTCCTCCTGAGTCCTTTCTTATGTTCATTTCCTTGCAATATAATTCATTTTTGTATTGTATTTGTAGAGGATAAGAAGGGGCTGGCTCATCCTCTTCTCTTCTGGGCTGGGGCAGAAGTTCTGTGTATCTTCCTTTAGTACACAGTCAAGGCTGCCTAGCTGCTCACCCTGAGATGTTGTGACTCCTCCCCACACTTTCCTGTGCTTTTCTTTATTCTTCCAGTACTTTCTTTTTTTGAGGTGAGCCTTGTCTCTATCTGTACCATTAGGGTTGATCTCCCCACACTCTTTGTCTTTGTCTATGCTCAGTGCCTTGGAAGCATTTTCCAGACCCCAAGGCACCAAGCCAGTACCTCCCTGAAACTTCACCTCTGACAGAGATAATTCTGTTGTCTGTTGGAAGTGGCAAGAGCTCCACAGTCACCAGCACCGAGTCTGGCTTCTCTGTCAACGGTTGGTTTCTGTATCATCCTCAATGTATTATCAGGTATATTTCTGTTCACTAGCCTTTCACTTTAAGTGTTGAAATCTCTGAGGATGGCTATGTGCAGCCGAAGGCTTTTCAGCTGCAAGAACTGAAACAAAACAAAGTCGCTGATTGGGTGCTTCATT
Source organism: Rattus norvegicus (assembly GCF_021556685.1). Lineage (NCBI taxonomy): Eukaryota > Metazoa > Chordata > Mammalia > Rodentia > Muridae > Rattus > Rattus norvegicus. Next base: position 37,865,755 of record NC_141544.1, on the reverse strand, counting down.
CACAAATGTGCCTGGCCACTGCGTTTGTGCAATCCTTGGGGTCCAGTGGGACAAGCTGCTGGGACTCCTCTCAGGAATGCGCTGTCAGAGCATCAGGAAGTGAGCAGAGCCACCTGGCTTAAAAATCCCCTTGCATTTTTGAGCTGTTGCCCTTAGAATATTCTAGGAAGAGCCCGAGGTCAGGCCAAGTTCAGCTGCAATTGGTAATGGGATGAGAGTGAATTCTGTGCTTTCTTTTCTCCAGTTGCTCCCACTATGAAAATCTTACATATCCCTACACCGAGGTTTATTTTATATTGTCCCACACCTTCGTCAACATTGACATTTTTTGCATTTTTTAATTTTTTTTTTACGCCAGGCATTCTTTAGCTCTTGTGTTTATTGTGGGAGGGAGACAGGCGTGTTGTAGAGAGCAAGGAAGTTGTCACAGGCGGTGAGGTAACTTTTATCTTGTTTGTATTTTACAAACTAAATACAAGCCTTCGCTCTGCACTTGCATTGTTTAGCTGGGTGCTCTCTGGCAGTGAAGACTCTCTGCTTTTATCATTGTCGACTTTAAATCGCACCCATAACACAAAACAGAGTCTTGTTATATCCCTTTCAGAATTACAGTTTTCCCCTTAGCATTGTGGTTCTGAGAGTGTTTGTTGCAAAAGGAGTGGCAATTTGAAAAAGGTTTTTTTTTTCTTTTGTATGGCTGAGGGCGATAGAAAGGGAGTGCATCTTTGATAGTGCCTGACTCTAAGTTATTTAAGAAGGATCGTCTCCCCGAGCTTATCAAGCACATAACTTGAAACAGAAACCTTTGAGTATTCTTTACAACCCTGGAGAAGAAATAATCTTGGCTTACCCTAAGAGAGATAGGGTAACAGAAAGCCACTTGAACAATGATCAGGAATGCTGCTTTTAAGTTATCACGCATTTCCACACCAACTCTATATTCGCCCTGAATCTTTGCTGGGTTCACAAGGCAGAGTCTGCTCCACCCAAAGCCCTAGCAATAAAAACACAATACCATGAGAGTGAGAAACAAACGGCAGACAATGTTATGACAGAACTAAACCACCAAAGGATATCCTGTAAATATTCATTCTGCTCATGTAAAAGAATGTTTCGTGTTCTCATCCTGAAGTACTCTTCTCTGTGATTCTGGTCAACATAGAAAGGTGAAGTCCTAAGGCCACAGGTTATTTGACGATGCTCAAATGAAGGCCCAGGTTCACTCCTGTCCTGCCCGAGTTGATCACTGGTTTCTTTGTATCTTTACATGAACATGTACGTGTGTTTCTCGGTGCATGCATGAAGAGGTCAGCAGTGTCTTGGTGCGTTTCACGGAATATCCTTGCTTTCCCTCCGACTCACCTAATCACCTGTAATATGATATATTCTCTCTCTCTCTCTCTCTCTCTCTCTCTCTCTCTCTCTCTCTCTCTGGTCTCTGTCTTGTGTCTCATCTCTTTGTCTTGTTTCTCTGTCTCTCTCATTCTGCGTGTACACATGTAGTATGTACCTGAACATGCGGGTACATGTGGAAACCTGAAGGCAGATGTACAGTGTTTTTGTTTTATCACTCCCCTTCTTTATTTTTTAACATCTAAAACTGATAAACTTACCAGAACTTTCTGGGCGAAGAACCTTAGGGATCTGACTAACTTTTCTTTATCCCTTAAGGCTGAGGTTATAGATAAGGCTTGCCTGGGTACAAGGAATCCAAACACAGATCCCTGTGCCTGTGTGGAAGGTGTATATTCTAACAAACTTTGTTAATTACCGTCCTTCCAATATGATCATGTTTATACTATTAATTGAATACAGTATGTGAAGGGGAAGAAAGTGTTAGAATAATGTTTTGAAAGCTCAGGTTTAGGGGCTTATGTTAAAACATTCAAGTGCTTGAAATGAGGCTTTGATAATATTCAGTGTTCTGAACTATCTGGTCACCTGCTAGTAACAGATCTGATGCAGTGATCTTAGGGAGTCCAGCAGGACTTGGGAGTGTCCTGTATTCAGACACCTGCTCCATTACCACCCCACCCCCACCTCTACCCCACCCCACCCCTACCCCCACCTCCCAGCCTCTGCTGAGAGCACACGGAAGAAAAGTTTGATGGACTTAGCTGGATTGTTAGTGAGGCTTTTGTGAGGGTGTCTAGTCAAATTTTCATTTTCATACCTTTTTGTTATTAGAACCTAAAGCTTGTAAAGTTGTGAGGCTGTGAACACTGGAGGGGTTATGTATTTGACCTAGGTCTGTCTATTCTGGCTCCTTCACAAAAGAGCTCAAGACCAGGACCCCACTAACAGCTCCTTCCATGTTCCAGCCAGAGTGTTCTTTCCAATAATGTTGATATCAGTGTCCTCAAGCCAGAGGCTGATAGAAGTTACAAAGAGAAACGAGATTGGGGTATCTTTCTGGGCAGGCAAAGATGATTGTGTTTCATGAGTAGTGTGGACTAAAACAGTAGCTCTGAGTGTGGCCTTCTGCTCTAACTAAATATACAATAAATTTATTTTATAGCCTCCTGAATAAAAAAGCACTGTCGCCAGGATTTCAATTGTTTTGACCAATTACCTGCAGGAATCAACTTCAAAGGAGGATAAGGTTTATTTTGGGTCTTGGATCTGGTTCTTTTGACCTGTTGACACAATACATCATGGTGATCCGGTCGCAAAGGGGCTGGAGGGGGTCTTACTAGTTGGTGTTGTATCTCTTTTCCCATTCAGAGGCATACTGAATGACTTCAGTTAGCACCTGGTAAGGGTTTCCCTACTTACTGGCAGTGGCACAGTCTGACAGCCAAACCTTCAACATGGACATTTAGGGGACACCCCAGTTATGACAGTTATATTCTGTAACTATAATATTTCCCTGAACGGGAATGCATCATTGTAGATTCGACTTGATAAAGTAAGACTGCTGAGGTTATCTGAGACTTTCAGCTTGGTGGAGTCTCGGGGTGCTAGCTGTAACGTTTTTGTCTTGAACTCTCCAAGTCATACATTGCTATACTGAAAGGAATTACTCAGCGAGTTTTGGTAACTCCAATACCCTGAAGGCAGAAGTAGGTAGATCTCCATAGGCTTGCTCAACATAGACAGCCTGGGTTATACAAAGAGACCCCTGTCTCAAACAAAACAGACTTACTTAAATCGGAATACTGGGGTCCCTAAACCATCTTGAGAACATTTCTGCCTTTTGAACTAAGACAACAGTTTAGTTATTTCTATTAAACGAGTGCCCTAATAGTTTCTCTTGCCACAGTAAAATGCTGGACAGTCCCAACGCCCCCAACGATTTACTTTCTATGTCCCAACATCTCCAGAAAGAATTTCATTTGTACCTTTCAACAGCAAAGCACCGATCAGTATCGGGAGTTTGTCTTTTTGGCATTTGGCAAGTAGACACAAGGAAGATCCGAAACTCAAGGTCATCCTTGGCTGCTTAGAGAGTGCAAGGTCAGACTGAGCTTCTTGAGGTAGTCTCAAACCACAAACAAACAAAAACAAAGTAACAAAAAGATTCCATTTGTTAGTCCAGTTGCTAGGTCAGATACAAAGATGGGCAAGGTTTGGCTCCTTAAGCTAGCCTAAAAGTAATAAAGAATTGTCATTGGGCTATTGGAGCAGCAGGGTATCAGTGTTATCAGCCTGTGTAGAGAGCTGCTTCCCCAGAATTCTCCTTGGCAGCAAGCAGTTAAAATTCTAGACTTAAAAAAAGGGGGGGGGGGGGGAATAAACAGGCATTTGTTGGATGACTAACTAACTTTGAACCTAATACTTGGGTATCTCACAAACACTTCTCTCTCTCTCTCTTTTTAAAAATATTCCAACATTTAGTCCATTTATATTTGATTGAGCATTTGGTCCACCAGCCTTTCCTAGGTCTACCTATAATGCAAGCTTTCAGCATCGGGTTGGTTATTCATGGGCTTTGAATAATAAACGCTTCTGTTGATAGGCCTCTTGATTCCCTGCTGGGCGTTGGCCTGGAGCATGCTTCACTACCCTAGAGCTGAGATGGAGTTTGGAGGTCAACCTGAGACCACCTGTGAGGCAGAGACACGCCATTTGAAGAGCTGGGTGTCAGCGGAAGCCTTGAAAAGCTTCTAAGAGCTCTAACTTGTAATTTGAAGCTATGTCAGCAAGTGAGTCCAAAGAATGACAAGTTTCCAGGTGTGAAAAAAATACATACATTAAGTCTGTGAAAGGAACCACTCCCTACTCACTTTTGTGACAGATCCTTTCTAGGCTGGAAATCAGGGGCAGACGTGGTTATACTGTGGATTGCTGTGACCACGTGGGTAATTTGAAGAGCAGGAATCTAACAGCAATTGTGGTTCACTTTTCTGTATGGGTTTGGTGGCAATTCTGTTCTTCCCACACGCATATACATCTGCTTTTGACAGATAGTGGCCAACCTCTCCCTGCCTCGGACACTCTAGCCATGGATGAAACCTTAGTCTATTCCTGCTCCAATTTGGGCTAAATGTCTTTTGCAGTTTATTTCCTTTCTGCGATTGTAATTTTAATCCTAGTTTCCTGTTAGTGGCAAAATGGTGGTCTGCATACGTTCTCAGTGGATGATCCGTTAGAGTGACCCTCCCTTAGAGAGTCTTGTCTTTTGGTTGGGAAGGGAAGTTTGCTCCTTAAAAGGAGTTCACAGGCAAAGTTCGGAGATTGTCATTCTGGAAATCAGTTCTTGACGTTTGAACGGGGAGAAGGTTTTCAGTGTTGAATTTAAAAGCAACTTGGAGTGTAGACTTTGTGTGTGTGTGTGTGTGTGTGTGTGTGTGTGTGTGTGTGTAAAATGAACTGTGCTCAGGTTATGAGCAAATAGAATTTCTGCAAGGAAAACCAAGGACAGGATAGAAATAGAATCTGTCTTTTTTTTTAAGAGCTTACAGCTTATACAAGAATCCCACCCAAAGAAGAAAAAAGTACCAACTCCCGCACCCTATGAGAGAGTTATTCAGGCCAGTGAGACGCCTGCTTGGATGTAGAAACCAGATGGTCTTCATTAGCCAGAAACCTTAAAACGACATAAATCCGCAGATGTAGCCAAGCTGTGGATCCATGCCCTGTCGTGCCAAGGAAACAGAGAGCTCCTTGTTCAAGCCCCTCTTAGCTGGGACTGAAGAATGCTGCCAAACCCGTTCTATAAGGAATTTTGATCTTGATAATAAAAAGGAAAGAAAGTTCTTGGAGAAAAGGAGCACCCTGTTTGAAAGGCAGAAAGAACTTGTTCCACAAGCTGCCTCTTCAACTTCATTGTAAAATGGTAGCAGTCGGAGGTGTGGGCTTCCACATCCATGCTCTGTAGATGGGTCCGAGTCCAGTCCATGTGTTTACCTTTATTTTAGCCCTGCCAATCTAAGGCCAGCTCCTAGCTGTAGTACCAGGAGGAGAGCCCATTGCATTTCTTTGCTTTCCATGTTGTGGCTTGAGAAAGAAAGGAAAGAAAAAAAAAATCCTTTTTCTTTTCTCTGATAGGGAAGGTTTGTTTCCAAAAAGTTTGGCAGTGTCTTTAAGAGTAATATTTACGTGGCTCCGGCTCAGCGTTTTGTAAGTAGCCTCTTTGCTTTTGAAGCCATGGCTGAACACACTCTGTTTTAGCTGGTTGTTTTGTTTGTTGGCACTGAACACTGTTTTCCCATGGGAAAAATATCTCCAGTTTCAGGATGGCAGCAACAATTCATGCAGGTTATTTTCATACTCAGCCTCCACAAACCTACACGAACCATGAAGAACCACCTGTATACAGGGCTCTAGTCCATACCGTCGTCTTACATTTCTGAAAACAAAACAAAACAGAAAAACAAATAAAAAACCCTGAAGGTGCTGATCTCACCGGTTGTGAATAAAACCACTACCACAGTTTTTTGATCCAAATTTGAGGTAAGCTTTTAATTAAATACTGGCCAGGGTGAAGAACTCTGGCGAGGTCCATTCCTGGGGTCCCAGAAACCAGTAAAGAGCAACATCTTGCAAAGATTGCGAAGGCAACCCCATAAGGCCACCATATTTCCCATCAGATTCAACCAGGGCAAGCAGATATCCTGACATACTTCCTGCTTGCAGACCTCCTCCTTACATCCATCCAATCAGGGGCAAGCATACATCCTGAGGTAGTTACATGTCTACATGCATCTGGTGCAATTGAGTCAAAACATAGTTCAGGGGAGCAGCTTCTAGTATCTCAGGAAGTATCTATCCTTGGGCAAGGGACAGGTTAGAGGCATTTGTTTAATGGATCTCTTAGGCACAGTAATTAAAACTTAAAACATGACTCTGGCTCTCAGGATGGTTAAGTGAAGTGATCATATTCCCCACTTACTTAGCTGTGTCTGTGTCTTTTCTATGTAGAGAGGTGTTTTTAAAAGTGAGGAGTAGATCTTCCAGTTGACTTTGAGGGGAGAACACAAATCACCCAGCAAATATATTCTAGGATCCAAAGACTTCAATTTTATGAATGTTGATACTCTCGGGTTCCAAGTAGGATATTGCATGGGATTTATTAAGCTTTTTCTTAGAGACTGTGTTCAGGAAAAGGGGTTTGAGTAAACCTGTTAGGGCTGGTGTGAAGCAGGAAGCTATTATGTTCTGTGTGGCTCTCCTCTCTCTGATTGTGCTGCTCTCTTCTTGGCTAAATTCTGAGGCTAGGTTGCTTTTAGCAGCCAGCCTGTGGACAGATGCAGATGAGGACGCTGGGCTACAGGAAGAATTGAAAGGCTTCCGGTTCAGTTTGTGTGTTCGACCTAATTGTTTCTTCAGTGTACAGCTACAGTTGATTTGGAAAAGAATCTTCCATGAGAAACATATTTTTTTTTGTTTTTCCTTTTAAGTACACATTGGCAAAAGGTAGCAAGATGTTATATAAAGCCAACTCTACTGTTCCTAGTTCAGTAATTTACTGTGATTTTGGAGGGACCAGAGTTTAGTTCCCGGACTGGCTCTACTTTATGGAAATACAATATGTTGTTTAAAACCTTTTCTATCTACATCTTGGCTTTTACACTTAATATTTATATCAGTTGCTTTTCTCATTGCTGAGACAGAATATCTGGCAAAAACAATTTAAGTAAGGCAAGGTGGTTCTCTCTCTGAGGGTAGCATCCACCATGGTGGAGAAGTCAAGGAAGCAGGAGAATGAAGAGCTGGTTGTGTCGGGTACATAGTCAGGAAGAGGAGAGAGATGCATGCTGGGGATTATTCTCTCCTTTTTATTCTGCCTGTGGTCCCAGCCCATAGGATGAACCTGTTGGTATTCAGGAAAGGTCTTTACTCCTCAGTTAAACATGTGTAGAATAACTCTCACAGACACACCCCAGGTTTGTTTCCATGGAGATTCCAAATGCAGCCAAGTTGAACATGACGATTTACCACTACAACATTAAATCCCCTTGGATGGGAAAACCTGACGAGAACACAGGCATATATATGTTTAGTCTAAACTCGCTTTGTTGAGCTCATTACATCATCAGGAAACTACAGGGCCATGGTCAGTTTATTTGAAGAGATGTGGAAAAGATCACCACTCGTTGTCAGCACATGTATTCTACAAACAGATGGCATTCAAGTAATTTTGAAGGTAAGAGGGAGGGTGGCATAGATAACTGTGAGAGACAGTAAAAGAATCACACTTAGGAAAATGAAGCACAATTTATTTGATAGGTTTAATTTGAAAATCAATGGCCAGGTAGTATGACAGTTGTCCAAAGGATACTGATAGTTGTTCCATGTGTACAATATTAGGCCCATCACCAGCCATGGTGGTGATGGGGGTCCTGGGGCCCAACAATTCTCTGCTGAGCTATTGTTAATCAATGGATTTCGTGAAAAGGGAGAAAAGGGAAGATCATTTATTGCCATTGGTTGTGCATCAAACTATGGGACCAATGGGCTTCTATGGCTAGTTCTGAACCCATAGCTGTGCAGATGGTCCAGGCTAGCTTCAAATCAAAGCAAAGTGGTGTGAATGTGGGGAAGGGGCTTGTAGAGAGGAGAGGGCAGGACAGGAGCGGGAGGGACATTAGAGAGGATGGGAATGGTTTAGTTAGGGTCTCTATTGCTGGGAAGAGACACTATCACCACAGCAACTCTTATAAAGGAAGACATTTAATTGGGGCTGCCTTCCAGGTTCAGAGGTTTAGTCTATTGTCACCACGGCCAGAAGTACGGTGGTACACAGGCAGGCCCGGTGCTGGTAAAGGAGCCGAGAGCTCTACATCTGATTTGACGGACAGCAGACCAAGAGAGTGGCACTGGGCCTGGCTTGAGCATCTGAAATCTCAGAGCCTACTGCCAGTGATGCACTTCCTCCAACAAGGCCACATCTTCTAATAGAGCCACTCCTGTTGACCAGACATTCAAGTGTATGCACCTAGGGGGCCATTCTTATTCAAACTGCCACAAGACATGAAAGTAAGGAAAACACACTACAGACATGTGTGAATGTGTCAAAGAACAAATTTAGTCAATTAAAAGAAAAAAAAACCTCAAAACCAAACTCTCAAATTAATCTTCTGATTGTCTGGCTGAGTGCTTTGATCCCCAAGGTACACCACCTGCTCTGTTCCGTTGTGATTGTGTTATCTGCAGAGATACAGAAGGCTTCTCAGGCAAAAGGAAACAACAGCTCTATCATCAGGATGTCCCAAGCGGTGGGTGGAAGTGCAGGATAGGGACTCAGAAAGGCTTCAATTGGGGGGGGGACTGTGACATTTCATTGTGACGGATGCCAAAGGCAAAGACTTCTAAGGAAGAAGGACTCACATGTTGCAAATAAGCCCAGCAGGGACAGGTGATAAGGGACTCCTCTTTGGTTTTTCAGACTGAAGTCATGGAACCTCTGAGAGGCAGACAGGCCAGGGTGAGATGTGTTAACCAAGTCCCAGGGGGATTAAGGAACAAGTGAATGGGCCAGGGAGAAGGCTCGGCAGATAAAGGCACCAGCAAATCTGACAACCTGAGTTTGATTCCCCGGGACCTACATGGTGGAAGAAGTTGTTTGACTATGAGTTGTTCTTTAACCTCAACGTATTTGCCAGGGCAACAGTCCACCCCCCTCCACATACACCTCTTATCCCCACATACACAAAATAAGTAAAATTTACAAAGAAGCCAGTGGAAAATGTTGGCAGCCACCATTTAAATAATCAGAAGATGATTTAACGTTTGTCACCGGTGAAAGACGGCGGAGCTGGCTGGATTGGATTCACTGCCTGCTCTGATCATACAAGTGTGTCACCCATTCCTTCACATGTTGTTAAAGGCCCTTTCTCCCATAGTACGAGCCTTAAATAGATACTGTCTGGTCCTTTCAGGAAGCTCCCTGACCCCTTACTGTAGGAGCGTGGGCACAGTGAGGAAGTGTGTTTGTTCCTCATTTCAAGAGAAGAGCTCTGAGGCTGTTGAAGAAAAGAGAGGAGCAAAACTGTTTGACAAGTTACCTCGAACTTAATAGCTGAAAACGACAAGCAGCTCCTATTTCGGTTTCTGTGAGTGAGGAACTTAAGAGTCCTTCTAGGTGATTCTGCCTCTGGATCTCTCTTGAAGCCACCTTTTTGTTGTTAGCCATGGCTGTAGTCGGATGTCATTGGTGTTGTTGAGGTGTGGGTTATTACCAAGCTTGCTGGTGTGCCCCTGAAGGAGGTCTGACCTTCTTACTCTTGGGATTCAGACCTGAGGCAAACAGCTGAGGTGCATAATTACAACATGGTCCTAACCTCCAGGTTCTCCCAGCATCCCTCAGTCCCTACCTAGTACAGGGTGTGGCTGGCACATCCTGACTCTGTGCTGAACTTTCCAGCCCAGGGGAGGAGTTTGCCCTCCCCCCAGAAGGTCTTCCCTACAAAATCCAGACATTTTTGTCTGTCTGTCTGTCTGTCCCCTCTCCCTCTTCCCCTTCCCTTCTCTCCCCCTCCCCCTCTCTCCTTTTTCCCCTCCCTTTCTCCTTTCTTCCCCTCTCCCTTTCTACGTTCTTTCTCTTCCACCTATTCTTTATCTCCGTCTGCATGGCGACTTCCCTGGCTTCATTCCTTGGAACCAGTGAACCCACCCAAGAGCTGCCCTCCCCCCCCCAAAAAAACCTGACTTTATACTTTAATTTGGCTCAAATTGGCTCATTTTGTCGGCCGAGATAACCTATCAGTTACTACCCATTGCCCAACAATGAATGAACCTTAATGTCATGACCTTACTTTTAAACTTGCACATCCCCATTTCTGTCATGCTCTGTTTGTCGAATAGACAAGCTAATGCATTGTGGGAAGGGACTGCCCAAGGTCATGATTTCCAGGAAGCAGGTAGGATCTTGGGGTCTTTCTTGGGCGTTGACTGTTCCAGGAGAGAAGTTGTTATTTAAATTCTCTTCTCACAAGGAAATGCAGCCTCCCATTCACTAAGAGGTGATGAGCTCACGTGACTTGTAGTGAAGAAGCTGGGAGGAAATAGGGGAAAGATTCTGAGGTTGAGTCCGAGATTCTTTTGATGACACATTCAACTTCTCTTTGATTAGGGATAAGATGCCAAGATTTAATTAACAGTGGAAATCTTTGGGACAGAATAAAGCTCAGTGGGGACACAAGGAGGTTTGCAGTGACCACAAACAAATCTCCCCTTAACCTCCACTCCAGGGGTTCCCTCACAGGTGGCTGATGATGAGTTGACTGACTTTATCCTCCCTGTCCTGTTATTACCCACCTGCTTATTTCAGTAAAATTGGTGAGATGTATATTTTGATCTGTAAGATCCAGGTTTTGAATTTCCTTCAAACCCTCGGATGAGCTCTTAGATCAAGTTCACAAACAATTCTGGTTGGGGCACAATTTTGCCTCTGGTGGAAAATGAGACTTCCAGTTTCCTGGATTGGTGGGAGATGGCACGGGCCTCCTATGGAAGAGTTGAATAGTCACAGCTTTGAAGGGAGTTTTTTTGTTTTTTGTTTGTTTTGTTTTATTTCAAAATGATTAATTCTCTTCAGTGGAATTTTCTAACAAAAACTCAGATACAAGCTGGCATAGTGGGCACACGCCTGTAATCTCAGCACTCAGGCAGGTGATCTCTGAGTTTGAAGTCGAGCTGGTCTATACAGTGAATCCCAGGCCAGCCAGGGCTACACAGTGAACTCTAACACAGCTAAGGCTGCATAGAGAGACAAAACATAAACACAAAGACGACTGGCTCACCATCGATGCACTCTGATAACATCTTGCTGTCAGTGTTGAGAAGTGACACATACTGTCACCTCCAGTCTAGGCATAGTCCAAGCTGGGACTAGCATTGTACTGTGTGCAAGCAGCTGCGGGTTATGAGAATGTGGATTCTTCCACAGGGATTGTATTTATGCATAGAACTTTATGTATTGTCAGAACTTTTCAACAGACATTGCAAAACCTTCTATGGGAAAACTAAAGGATTTTCGAATGAACAAATGTCCTTCAATATGCTTAATGCCTTCCTTTAAATACTGTGTTAAAGAACATGCTGTCTTCCATAGGTTATTTTCCAACTCTATTACTCAACCCAACAATGCTAATGCAGGACTGCTGTGTGCCTGAAGATCACTAGGGATCACCATCCCACGGAGCTGGGGATTCTGTTAGTAACTAGGATTTATTTATTCTTTTAGGTGCCCACTGATGGCAATGCCGGTCTGCTGGCAGAACCCCAGATCGCCATGTTCTGTGGTAAACTCAACATGCACATGAATGTGCAGAATGGAAAATGGGAGTCAGACCCATCAGGGACCAAAACCTGCATTGGCACCAAGGAGGGAATCCTGCAGTACTGCCAAGAGGTAAGTCCCAGATGGCAGATCACTGGCACTCATTAAAAGTATTAATTCTAATATTTTATATTTGAATTTTCTTTCATAGTAAAAATCTTGGTTCCTAATGACCCATCGCACCCTTAATTCAGTCTTTTCTTTACCCTCCACTTGCTTAGTTACATATTGTGCTGTTATGATCATCAATAAACTGAGTAAAATATAAGTTTTCTAAGTTTACTATGTTCTATGGTAGCTGTGTAATAAAGGAAGTTAAAAGTGCTAGTTTTAATTTTTGCTCAGCCTCTGATATATTCTAGTATACTTATAACTTGATATTTTTCTAGCTTTTCTCTCCCATTATACTGTACATTTGAAATAAACATTCATACTGATAACTCTAGAAAGTACCCAAACAGCCATTTCCACTTCATCCATCCCTTGTTGATGCACATTTTTATTCTTTAAAAAATAAATTTTACCTCATGCATAAGATGTTGTGCCTTTGTACATGTCTATGCACCACATGTGAGGCTGATGCCCAAAGAGATTGGGACTGGAGTTACCAAAGTACAGTTGTGAGTTTTCATATGGGGACTGGGAAGAGGGGTTAAAGTTTCCCTTTCTGAAATGCTTGGGCTCAGAGTACTCTGGAGTATTTGAAAGGTCATACTGAGCTGCTTTGTGGATGGGACCCAAGTGACCATGAAATTCTTCTCTATTTCCTGTATACCTCACACACACACAACCTGAAGGTCATTTTATGTGGTGATTTTCGGTTGGGCTTCTTTTGGGCTGCAGGCTGTCACATGAGATCAGATAGGAATTTTCCACATATAGATTCAGGACAGCTTTCAAAATGTGTCTGGTTTTGGAACATTTCCAATTTCATGTTTGGACTAGAGGTGCTCAGTTTCCATTTAATTTTCCTTTCTCATTAGCTATCTTAGTTAGGGTTTATTGCTGTGTACAGACTCCATGATCAATGCAAGTTTTATAAAGGACAACATTTCATTGGGGCTGGCTTACAGGTTCAGAGGTTCAGTCCAATATCATCAAGGCAGGAGCATGGGCAGCATCCAGGCAGGTACGGTGCAGGAGGAGCTGAGAGTTCTATATCTTCACCCAAAGGAAGCCAGGGACGGACTGAGCATCCTCAGGCAGCAAGGAGGAGGGTCTCCAAGCACCACCCCACAGTGACACACTTCTTCCAACAAGGCCACAACTTCTAATAGTGCCACTCCCTGGGCCAAGCATATGCAAAACATCACACTAGGTTTTTTGAAAATAATCAACAGTTGTCAAGCACTTGTCCTACCGCTACATGACATTAGAAGGAAGCTATTTCTTCATGTAGCTACCTGCCTCTGTATCCTAAGTTTCCCATGATTCCAAAGTGCTAACCATGACTGACTAGTAGACATCAGCAGAGTCCAGTAGAAAGGCTGGACACACGCTTTGTTCATGATGTTGACTTCTGTCTTTTTATGGTGGATGGGTGCTGGCACCTGCGAATCATCACGGGAACCCGAGTTTCCCACAAGTAACCACATGTTTTTAAGCCTATGAATATTGGCCCTACAAAAAAATATTTTCCTTGACTCTGGAAACAGCTCTCCCTTCCTGCTGTACTTAGCCCAGTCATGCCTGGGTGGCTTCATGTTCTCTTTCAGTCTGTGGTTTGTACAGGGATGAGCCACAGGGTGGTTCTTTCCACTCCAGATTGCCTGCTTGCAGGTAGCCATGGGAGAGGAGCAGGGGAAAGCCTTTTGGCTGTTTTTTTTTTCTTTTTGCAGCTTCCATGGCATTTGTCTGCATTTGCTCCCCACCTGCAGTCTGCTGGACAAGAAAGGGCTAACATATCAAGGACTTGTGACCCATTTTAATGAATTTGGTCTGCATCCTATAACAAGGAAAAGTCTCTGAAGCCATTTATTGGCTTAGTTTTTGAAGAAGAGGAAAGACGAAGTTGGAATTTCAGAGTCGGCCCTATACTGTATCTCACTGTAGAACATTTCAGACACCTGCTCCCAAGCCCATATGATGGCGTCTCCAGTCCCCGTGTTTTTGTACAGCTTGAGCACTTGAAATATGGCCACTTAGATGTGTACTATTGAGATGCCATGTTTCAGAAATGTGATATCAAAGAAGACATAAAAACGTAGATTTCATTTTGAAACGACTGCATCATGTATAGCTATTAATTGTGTCATAATGATGTTACAGTCAAACTATATAGGATTAAATTTGATTTCATCTCTTTGTGTATGTTTTTATTTTTTTTTCCATGAGTCTGGAAAGGCAACCTGAATGTATTTCCACTCAGCAGTGCTCTTGGCTTGGCCAGTGTCACAGTGACAGGGCTCTAATCACTTTATGATCCGGTCATCTGAGAAATAAGAGGAAATGAGTTGGGGCGTCCGCAGAGACTGCCCCTCAGAAGTTGGTTAGTGGTTCTGACTAAGAGTTCTTTGAAGCCTTTAAATCACAATGTTCAAACTGGGTGTGGCGGCTCTCTCTGTAATCCTTACACTTGTAAATCTGAGTCTTGGCTGTACAAAGAGTTGTTGCCTCAAAAGCACAAATAGGGGGGGGGGGAGAGAGAGAGAGACTGGGCAAGAGCTTAGAGCACTTGTTGTTCTTTTAAAACATGCAGGTTTGATTCCCAGCACCCACATGGTGGCTCAGAACTCTAGTTCTTGGGGTTTGAATACCCACGTGGTACACATACATACATATGGGCAAAAAAACACATGGTATAAAATAGGTGAATATAAATTAGTATCTTTAAAGGAAAAAAAAACAATCTTACTAGACTATTTTAATGCGTGGAGATGATGGAAGAGCAGTGTCCTCCTCTTTGAAATACCTGCCTCTGAACGCTCAGATGCCCTCCACATAGACCCACTTCATAACAGAACAGGAGCGCAGCTCAAGGCCCAAGGTCTTAGTGCTGTAAACTGCCAGGGCAGAGGTGATGATGTCATTGCTTGCAATCCTATTTATTCTTAACAAAGCATCAGCCTAAGTACTTCTGTTCCTTTTACCCACTTAGTGACGCTTCTGGAAAGAAGCCTGGGAATAGACCTTGGGGAACTGCAACATGTGAGGGGAACAAAGAGACACTATGAAGTGGCCAGAGGAAGGACAAGAACTAGCATGTGCTGAGAGACAAGCTGCGTTAATTGCTAAACAGAGAAAATGATGAGACCATGAGTATGGTCAAAAGTGAGAGCGACTGAAGTGTAATTTTTAACAAGGCCACTGTGTACCTCTGTGAAAACTGACCACATGCCAAAAGCAGATCTTCAGTGCACTTCTTAAAGGGAGATGAGTGTACACTTTTCAAACTGGCCCAGGATGACTCGGATAGATGTAAGTTCTTAGCACGTTTCAGTTGCATGGCTGTGACTAGGAATTATTCCATAGCAGAGGAAACATTGGCATTGCTCACAGTGTCTGGGCCCATAGGCCTGTGAGATCACCATTAACCTCTAAACCAGTCAGAGACATGCATCCCTCAAATCAAATCATCGTTCTCCTACTTCCTTTGGGTACTGGACAGCCACATCTATCTGCCTTTTACTGGCTGAATACCACCTTTTATTAAGTGGAATGGTTGTTTTTCCTTCCTTCCTTCCTTCCTTCCTTCCTTCCTTCCTTTTTTTGGAGAAAATTAATTTTGACAAATATAAAGACATTACTGAGAGTAGAGGCAGGTCTATATACTACAAGTATGACATGACCAAGTGGTGAAGATAAATTGCATTCTGAAAAAAGACCTAGACAAATAGCTTAAGATGAACGGGGGCAAAGGAAACATCTTTGCTTTAGTAATTATTTATTTATTTATTGTTTGTTTGTTTATTTGGTCAGTTGGTTGACTGGTTTTTTGGCTTTTTTTTTAAAGATTTATTTAGTTATTTTATGTATACAAGTACACTGTAGCTGCCTTCAGACACATCAGATCCCATTACATATGGTTGTGAGCCACCATGTGGTTGCTGGGAATTGAACTCAGGACCTCTGGAAGAGCACTCTGTGCTCTTAACCGCTGAGCCATCTCTCCAGCCCCTGGGTTTTTTCTTTTTAATGAGGGCAACTTAAGCCAAAGGAGACTGAAGCAAAATCATGGGAAGAATAGTTGTCCATCATCAGATTCAGGTGTCTGCATAGGAGGAAGTTAAGTGTTGTTAGACACAGCTGTGCTGTCCATTACTTGGGAGACTAAGGCAAGAGGGTTACAAGTCGGAGGCCATACTTGGCCACACCATGAGATTCTGTGTCCAAAGAGGGAGTAGGGTGAGTTTTGGAAATGGCAAAGAATTTTTTTTTTCCAAGAAAGGGTTCAGTAGGTAGGTTCTATTGCCCAGAGACAAAACCAGTGGAACAGCTTGTGGGTATATGGAGAAGGGTTTCTCCTACTTAGGGGGAAAATCCTGTGGTGAAGGCAGCTTACATAGGGAGGAAGCAGAACTAGGTCCCTGAGTGTTGGAAAAGAGAACTATTACCTGAGTCGTATTTCTCCTGTTAATGCAGTTCTTTGTCCTGCATTTACTCCTCTCCCAGTGCTAAGATGGGTGCCCCCTGGGGCTCAGGAAGGTCAGAAGCTGGCAGCCAGTGCTTCTGGGAGTGGCATCCCAACTTTGTTTGCCATTGTGTATTGTAATTCCAGGGAGAAGGGATTCTGAGTGGCTTCATGTTGACCACACAAGGATTTGGCACCTGCACCGGGGTACTTACCCATGTGGCTGTGTGGTCTGGCAACCCACAAGTCATGGAAGAATGGCTGCTAATAGAAAAGGGAGAGGAATGCACAAGGCCAAATGGAATGATTGTGGCCCTGTGTACAGTGGCTACAGAGCTGGGCAGTTGTTTTGGCTGGGAGTGCTGGCAGGGATCCACTGTGGGTCTTGACTTTAACTGGCACAGAGAAAATGGCAGAGTGGGTGGAGATGACCATTAGGGGCCTTTAAATGGAGTTTGACATTGCCTACAAGGTATTTCATTAGTGTTTTAGGGTCCCCTGCCACTCCCCACATTGTAGCTATCCTGATATTTTTAATAAATAGCTCTTATTTATAGATCTGAGAGTTGTTTTTTTTTTTTGGTGTGTGTTTTGCTAGAACATATTTCTTTGCTTTTATTCCTCCTTTAACTCTGTGTTTATATATTAAATGACATTGATTGACTCATTGCTTGGAAAGAGAAGGAAAATAATACTCAACAATTTTTGCTAAATTATAATATTTTTGTATTTTTTAAGTTAGAATATTAAGGTCTGTTGTGTTGCAGTAATTTCAATGCCAGAGGCTCTTTTCAACAGTACTTGTTTAGAGCCAATGCTCTCAGCAACACTCTGTTTCCTGGATTACTTATTGGGCTATTACTATTATTATTTTGGTGACCTTTGCCTTAATTAGTCATTCGCAATGATTTTGCTTAGTACCATGAAGGTGATCTTCTTTTTGCTATCTCTCATTGCACAGAGAAGAATTATGCAAAGGCCTGGGGGAGATGGCTTATAGGTAGAGTGCTTGCCTTGCAAGCATGAGGCCAGAATCCCCAGAACGCATTGTCAAAAAAGCTAAGTGAGGAGCATAATTGTAACCCCAGTATTGGGGAGGCAGAGACAGGCAACTGGTCAACCTATCTTACTTGGAGCATTCTAGGCTAATGGGAAACCCTTCTCAAGGGGAAAAAAGTAAAAAGAGGAAAGCATGTGATGATTGACACCCAAAGTTGTCCTTTGGCCACCACAAACATGAATGTTCATTATTGCACACTGGAGCATGGGTACGCGCATGTGCATACACACACACACACACACACACACACACACACACACACACACAATACATCTCTACTCACTACTAGTAACAGGACTAAACAGTTAATGTGTTTTGTTTTGTTTTGTTTTTTTCTTCTAATAATGGTGAGTTTATTTTATGTGTGGACTCTAACCTCTCAAGACTAAAACAGATGTTTTAGAAGCAATCTGCTGAGTCAGAGAGGCAGCTCTTAGGCAGACAGGGGGAGCTGAACTCATGACTGTAACCTCATTTTGACCTTTTGCTAAGCAATTGAACTTTCCTGCTAAATACATCTGTAACAGGTGTGTGTGTGTGTGTGTGTGTGTGTGTGTGTGTGTGTGTGTGTGTGTGTGTGTGTGTACTGTTAACCAACTAAACAGTTCTGTGTTCCCAAAGTTCATAGGTTAGGCCAACTCTATTTAGATAGGTTTTGGAGACACAGTCTTTCAGAGATGACTAGTATTGATGACATCATAAATGCAGAGGCCTCTGGGTAGTATTGATGCCCTTATCAAAACAGCAGAGACCAGCTCTCTCTTCTTTACTTCCTCATGCAAAGAGGTCATGTGAGGAGGCAGAGAGAAAATAGAAAAAGGTCCTCACCAGCACCATGGTAACCTTGGTCTTGTTATTTTCCTAAATTGGGAAAAAAAATACAATTCCATTGTTGGAGTTGCTCAGGGTATGGTGTTTTACTGTAACACGTCTGCCAGGGCCCTGTTATGTCTCCTGTAGGCAGAGGCACTAGAAACTCGTGGTGCCACAGAGACTGACATTTCTAGAGTCATGATTCACAAAGCATTTTACCTGGCAACCCAAAGCATTCTGGTCGCCATTTGGTAATGTGCCTATGGATGGCTTTGTTGGCATGAGACTGAAGTAGGATGGGCAGAGGCATCCTTGTCTATCCAGAGGGAGCCTCCCCTACAGTAACACTTGTGATTTCCGTCTGAGGGACCATTTCTTTCTACTGTTCACAGTTTTAAAGTCATTAGACAAGAGTCGTGGGAGCGGGCCGCTTTGCCCTCATTTTACTTACCCAACAAGAATGCGAGTGCTATGATAGACCTGCAGTCACAGAGAGGGAAATGTAGAGTGTAGCTTTACATGCTCACTTCGGACGCAGTGATAAATGATCACACCTGACACAGTTCGTATTGGCTGCGACTCTTTGATGGAGGAAAACTCACCGTTTCTATGGTCTACACTAGGAGAGTGCTGCTGACATTATGGAGGAAAGAAAACACTTGAATGCAAATTTAACTACATAAATTTGCCCTTATGAGCTGTTAGAGTACCATAACAAATGTTATGGCTGAAAAAATGTCAAACTAGAAAAAAAGTGTCAGAGAAACAAATAGTATGTATTTTCTATTTGTGGCTCTTACACATTGCACACATACATACAATTATGTCTGTCTATATGACATGACAGTAGCAATGAAATGTCTAGGGGAACAAGGTGGGGCACAAGGGCACTTTAGGGGATATGGGGAGGGGAGGGGAAGTTATGGAGGAGAATCTATTCATTGTACTGTAGAAACATGTGAGAACTCTTTATGCATCAGAGTGCCATGTACGATTGATGGACGCACTCAGAGATGTAAAAATATTAAAAATAAAAGAGATCAAGGCTTGGAGGTGCTATCCTATTGAAAAACATTAAAGTTTAGAGACAGAAAATGAGACTTGTTGGGTCTGGTTGCATGGTTTTCAGGTGAAAGGAGATTTTTGAAAATGTATTGTTTCATTTACACCAAAGGCTTCAGGGTGTGCTCAGTTCTACGCCTTGAGACTTTATATCTTTACATTTAAACCAGACAAACCTGAACATTGTGACTGAAGACCACTGAGGATAGGACTTTGTGTCAGGTGATTCCTTTCCTGGCTTACAAGGGGTACAAACATACTCTGTTCCATCAAACTGAGAAAGAAATCTAGAAAATGGAGACAGTGGGATGTAGCTTGGAGGGTCTTGATGGCGACGTGGAGACTCATGATCCAGATCTTGAGAGGTGAGAATCATGGATGTGTTAGTATGAGTACTTTTTGGTGGGACATATTCAATAAAGCAGTGTGTCTTAAAAGGTGGGGCTGACTGGGGAGAAAATTTATTTTACAGATAGAGGTGGGAAAATGGATGTGAAAGATCACCCATCCTCTGAATTCTGTCAGTGACCCCATGATACAGTACGTGAAGTACCGTGATTCAGGGCAATCCGTAGTTGAGTGTGTCCTTAGCTCGTAACTGGGACAGGTAGATGTTGAGAAATCATATACAACCTTCATCCTCCTCTGCCCACCTCTGGTCTTAGGCATACAGGATTCTTGCTAGGCAAGGCTCCCTAAAGGTGTGGTTAGCTCTTTGAGCATCCACTTGGAGCCGTGCAGGCAACTGAGGATGAGGGAAGTTTCAAGTGTAGGCAGTCAGATAGACACACATGGCTTTGCTCATTTCAACTACTATTAGATTATTGGCACATTCTTAAGTTCTTTCCATCCAAAACAATGTGATATCTTTAACCTTGTTCCTCTAAAAGAGGATTTTGATATTAACAGGCCCTCAAAACCAAGTCAACCCAGTGCAGAAACAAAAGAGAAAAAGCTATATGAACTGAACACAGCTCTTTCCTCTCCCTAACTTCCTATTCTAAAATTTATTATATAACCAAACGTGGGATCCCCAGGAAGAGGTATTTCTCTTTTTGTTGCTATTCTTCATTAATATGACACAAAATTGTTAAAGGACAAAGACAGAGTGTCAATCTAACTGTCTTTTGGGTTGGCCCTCGTTTGCTCTCTGCCGCTGTAATAAACGGCATGACCAAAAGAAGCATGGTTAGCAAAGGGTTTGTTTCAGTTTTCAGGTTACGGTCCATCACTGAGGGAAACTAAGGCAGAAGGAACGTAAGACAAGAATCTAGACACAGGAACTGAAGCAGATCTGGGCCACAGAGAAGGACTGGTTACTCGCTGGCTTGCTCCAGGCTCAGGTTCAGCTACCTTTCTTTTCCAGCCCTGCCCTCCTGCCTAGGATGGTACAGTCCCAGAGTCCCCCTGTATCATTAACAATGAAGACAGTGCCCACAGGCCTGGGTGACGGAGGCACATCTTTAATGAAAGGCTCTTCTCCTCAAGTTCCTAGGTTTGTTTCAAATGGGCAACATTTGAATACAATACAGCAGTAGTGTATTCTATATACTGTTGATTTACTCTGGTCACCTTTGGTCTGGCTTTGTGTGCTCAAAATTAACCCACAGATCATATTTAAATCAGAACCCACAGTTCTGATATTTAAAGGGTCTAAGAATTCATATGAAGTAAAGCAGTTTTTTGAATAGATGGATCATAATTTCTATATGCGAGTATGGGTATATACATACATGCACGCACGCACACACACACACACACACTAGTGGTCTATTTGGATTCAAGGATTTTTTGGAATTTAGGGCTAAAAGAGATGAAGTCAGTCCTAAATAACTGAAACGTAAAAATTATAGCAAGAGTGTGTGTCTTAGTAAGCCTTCTGCTGCTGTGATAAAACACTGACGAAATCCAACTACGGGAAGAGAGGGCATATTTCATATTATTCTTCCAGGTCACATTCCATAACCGAGGGAAGTCAGGGCAGGAACTTCCGTAGGAACTGAAGCAGAAACCATGGAGTATCGTTGCTTGCCAGCTTGTTTCCGCTGGCTGGCGCTCACTCAGCTTTCTTGTACAACCCAGCACCTCCTTCCTACCTGGGGTTCATCACCCACCTCTGTCAACCTTCAAGACTGTTCCCCACAGACCATAGAGCAGTCAGTCAGGCCTGGGCAATCCCTCCGGGGAGCCGCCCTCTTCTCCAGTGACTCTCGGTTGTGTCAAGGTAGCACTAAGAACTGCCAGAGAGAAAGCTGACGTATGAACGTGGCAATGTGTGTACACATCTGGTTTTGTTGACACATCTGTGTCGTGCCTTACACGCTTGGCACCCCCTGTTTGCTTTTACTACGAGCGCTTTGGAAAGGCAAGGACGCGTCAGCCAAACCGGGCTCCTTCTCATCTTCTCGCACGTGTGTGCAAGAGTGTGAATGTGCGAATGGAGCAACATATTAATATGCGGCGTCAGATGCAGAACTGGGCCGAATGGTTGGGAAACACATTCTTGCCTTGCAGTGCTTAGCCTTCTGCCTCTTGTAGAAGGCATCCCTGTGAGAGCGGGCCCACTCTGCTCCCCTCCCTGACATTGCAGACATGTTTCATCAGCTGCCTGTGCCTCTCAGCACCTCATTAAGTCGAAAGCAGAGGCCGCTTTTCAGCTTCCATTTCTCTTTCTCGACTAAATGAGATGTTCTGTTTTCTGTAGCCCCTCTCATTAGCAGAATCGATGCAGAAAACAATTTAAGATGCAATTTTTCATCAGGTTTTAGAAACTTTAAAGTGTGTCCTTTAAATCTAGAAACAGAAATGTATTCTCTTCCGCACACCCTGTCTTGGCTTAACACACACCCAAGTTTAAGCAGCTGAGAGCTTGCGTCAATGTGGTCTCCATGTGCTTGGAAAAGGCACCCGAGTTAGTCGTTAGTGCCCTGGTTTCTTCTGTGACGTGGAGGTTCTATGTCCTCTTGACAACCCTGTGACACGCTGCCCGGGAATGTTTGCAGTGATGTCTGGCATTGTGGAAACCTGTATTGTCCTAGGGTCTTCTTTTCTTCTGGAGTGCGTTCTTTGTACGGTTCGACCTCAGGGACCACGTCAGTTCTGCAAGTCACAGTGGATGCAGTTGCTAAACAAAATGTCCTGAAGGTAGCATCGGGGGTTACACAAGGCTTCTGGTGAACAGACTCAATAATTCCTAACATTAAAAAATAAATAGGAGCACCCTTTAAGATATTACGGCTGCGAATAAAAACACTGGCTACCGATATCATCTTTGTGTTTTGGTTTTTTGAGACAAGGTTTCTCTATATAGCTCTGGCTGTGATGGAACTCACCCTGTAGACCAGGCTAGCCTCAAAAGCAGGTATCCACCTGCCACTGCCTCCTGAGTGCTGGGATTAAAGCCGTGCACCACCACCAGGTAGCTACCAATACCATCTTTTAATATGGAACTCAAGACAAGGTTTCTTTCTTTCTTTTTTTTTTTTTGTCTGCTTTTTAAAAATTTGACATTGATTATCTTTTTTTCTATACTTTTTTTTTCTTTATTAACTTGAGTATTTCTTATTTACATTTCGATTGTTATTCCCTCTCCCCGTTTCTGGGCCAACATCCCCCTAGCCCCTCCCCCTTCTATATGGGTGTTCCCCTCCCCATCCTCCCCCCATTACCACCCCCCCCACAACAATCTAGTTCACTGGGGATTCATTCTTAGCAGGACCCAGGGCTTCCCCTTCCACTGGTGCTCTTACTA